>NC_134697.1:6431413-6496413 GCF_050947455.1 Rhinoderma darwinii | reverse complement strand
CATCATACGCTGCTGACACACGGAGCTGTTAAGTGCCTTTTGCACGCGCAAAATGCTGCGTCTTTTGCGAGTGCAAAACTCACACGCTCGTGTGAATCCAGCCTTACACACACACACTTTTACACACGTGCACTTTGTTTTTTTACACACGCTCTTACACACACACACACACACACACACACAAACACACAAACTCGCTCTTGCGCGCACTCACACTTTTACACACACACACACTTTTGCACTCTCACACTTTTACACACACCCTCTTATACACATACACACACACACACACACACACACTGACACACACTCTCACACACACTTTTACTCACTCGCTCTAGCGCGCGCACACACACACACAAACTTACACGCACTTTTACACATGTGCACTCATATATATATACACACACACTTACAAAAAAAACACACACGCTCTTGCGTGCACTTTTACACACTACTACACACACTCGCTCTTGCACACACACACACACAATCTCTTATATATACACACACAAACGCACGCACACAAACTTACGCTCACACTCCTGTACGTACGTACGTACGTACGTACGTACGTACACATTCTCTCTTTTATACACACACACAAACTTACTCTTGTACACACACACTTCTACACACTATTACAGACGTACGTACGTACGTACGTACAAACACTTTTACACACTCACTCTTTTACACACACTTACACTCGCTCTTGCGCGCACACACACTCTTATACACACTCACTCTTGCACACAAACTTACATACAGTTACACTCGCACTCTTACACACACTCGCTCTTGCACACTCTTTCCACACACACACACACACATTCCTGTACACAAACCTGCACACACACTTTTTTACACACACACACACACATTTGCTCTTGTGCACTTTTACACACACACACTTTTACGCACTATTACAGAGACACTCGTACAAACACTCACACAACTCTTACACACACTATTAAACACACTCGCTCTTGTGCGCACGCTTATACACACACACACACACACGTACAAACACACCCTCTCTCTCACACACTTACACACACACTATTACATACACTCTTGCACACACTCGCTCTTGCGCACACTTTTACACACACACACCCTCGCTCTTGCACACTCTTTTACACACACACTCTATTTTATACACACACACACACACACACACTATTTTATAAACACACAATCACTCTTGTACACAAGCTTGCAAACACACTTTTACACACACACACACACACACACACACACACTCTTGCGCACTGACACACACTCTTGTACACAAACTTACACGCTCACACACATACTCGCTCTTGCACTCTTTTATACACACGCATATACACTCACTCTTTTACACACACACACATGCTCTTTTACACACTTGCACACAAACTCACTCTTGTACACAAAATGACACACACTTGCACACAAACTTACACACACTTTTATAGGGTATTCGATAGCATATATGGTATCTTGCAATGAAGAAAAAAGTAATGGTAGGTAGCCTACGCGTTTCAGACGGTGTCTCCGTCCTTATTCATGGCTTAGGATAAGCTTATCCTAAGCCATGAATAAGGACGGAGACACCGTCTGAAACGCGTAGGCTACCTACCATTACATAATCTTTTCGTGTGCCACCACGAGGATCCGAGCACCAGGATTACCCATCACACAACAAACAACCTTTACAAGGTGAGCTGGAGAAATTCTTCCTATATTACTTGTTTACACACTTTTATACTCGCTCTTGCGCACTTTTATACACACTCACTCTTGTTCAAACTTACTCACACACACTATTTTGCATACACTCACTCGTTTACACACACACACACACACACACTCGCTCTTACGTGCACTCTTTTACACACACACAATCTCTTTATACACACACTTTTACACAGACCCTTAGACACTTGTAGAAACACACTTTCACACTCGCTCTTGCGCACTTTTACACACAATTTTACACACACTTTTATATATATATATATATACACGCACACACACACACACACACACTTTTACACACACAAACTCTTTTATACACACTCTTGCACACAAACTTACACACACTCACTCTTGTGCACTCACATGCTCTCTTACAGACTTTTACACACAATTTTATACACACTTATATACACACTCACTCTTGCACAAACTTACACAAACACACTATTTTATACACACTTATATATACACACACACACACTATTTTATACACACTTTTATATATACACACACACTATTTTACACTTATATACACTCACACAAACTTATATACACACTCACACAAACTTACAAACACACTATTTTATACACATTCACTCGCACACACTATTTTATACACACTTATATACACACACACTCGCACAAACTTACACACACACACAAACACTATTTTATACACACACTCACACAAACACTTTTATATACACACTCACACAAACTTACACACACACAAACACACTTTTATACACACACTCACACAAACTTACACACACTTTTATATACACACTCACACAAACTTACACACACTTATATAAACACACTTGCAGAAACCTACACTTTTATACACACTCTTGCACAAACTTACACACTTATATATACACACACACAAACTTACTCTTTTATACACACTCTTGCACAAACTTACACACTTTTATACACACTATATATACACACCCACACTCTTGCACAAACTTACACACAAACTCACACGTGCGCGCGCGCACACACACACATATATATATACACACACACACACATCCTTACACACTTTTACACACACTTGTTCACTTTTACTCACACACTCTTGCACACAAACACTCTTACAAACACACACTTACAAACACGCACTTGCTCTTGTGCCCACTCTTTTACACACTTTTTACACACACTTGCACGCAAATTTACACACTCGCTCTTGCGCGCACTCTTTTACACACACACACTCTGGCACCCTTACACACTATTACACACACTCGCTCTTATGCACACTTTTACACACACACAATCTCTTGTACACAAACTTTTACACACTCGCTCTTGCGCACTCTTTTACACACACAAACTTACACACTCTTGTACACAAACTTACACTTTTGCACGCACTCTTTTACACACATACTTAAAAACACATACATACATACAATACATACACACACACTCTTACAAACACACTTTTACACTCGCTCTTGCGCGCACTTACACACACGCACCCTTACACACGCTTTTACACACACACACACACACACACACACACACACTTACTCACTCGTGTACACAAACTTACACTTTTACACTCACATTCGCTCTTGCGTGCACTTTGACACTTTTATACACACATTCTCTTATACACACACACACTCGTACAAACACACTGGCTCTTGTGCACTCACCTTTACACACACACACTTTTTTTACACACTCCCTTTTACATTTGCACGCACTTACTCACTCGTTAACACACACACACGCTCTTGCGCGCACTCTTTTACACACACACTCTCATAGGCCTCATGCACACGACCGTAGCCATGTGCACGGCCATGATTTTCGGGTTGGCCGGGGGCGGAGTGTAAGCCGTCTACAAAATCGCGGGCTGTGCACATGGCCGCGGCCATTATTTGCTATGAGACTGGAAACCACGATCGTGTGCATGGCCCCATAGGAATGAATGGGGCCCCATAGGAATGAATGGGGCCGCAAAAACACGTTCGTGTGCATGGGGCCTTACCCACACAGACACACTCGATAAATGTATGACTGCTGGGACTCCCCCCTCTGATCTTTAGAATGGGGATCCCAATCCCGTTCCTCCTCAATGGAAGATCACAGTGGGGAGGATTTTAAATAGAGTGGCGGTCACGCATTTGCGCTGCTGCTCCATTCATTGTCCATGGGGTCGCCCGAGGCATCCGAGTGTAGCACTAATTGTTTGAAGACCCCTTTAAACATAAAAACCGAGCTGGCACAGGCAAACAATCTAGGGACTACAGGCATTTTGTAGATACTATTAACGGGGGTTTCTCACCATATACGTTTAGGGCATATTGACAAGTTATACCCTATGTAGTATTACCAGCAAGACCCCACTGATACTGAGAACGAAGATGCCTTGCCGGGAAGTGGCCGCACATGTGCTGCGACTCTCACAAAGATAAATGCAAGATACAGAAACTGCAGCCCATGCGCACTCAGGATTTGTAGGGATCCCAGAGATTATAGGGGTTCCCCCCCATGATAGATTTTCATAAGTTTGTTATAAAGCACTAATTGAACTAAACATCCCCCAAACTGAGCTGTTATATGCTGTATTGTGTGCCCCCCACCCCCCCCCAACAGCTTGGACATTATTTTATACAGAATGGGGTGCCCTGTGATCTCTCATCATATCAGAAGCATTGAGTGGGGATTAGAACCTGAGCTGACTTAAAGAGGCTCTGTCACCAGATTTTGCAACCCCTATCTGCTATTGCAGCAGATCGGCGCTGCAATGTAGATGACAGTAACGTTTTTGTTTTTTCAAAAACGAGCATTTTTGGCCAAGTTATGACCATTTTTATATTTATGCAAAGGTGCCTTTCTGAAGTACAACTGGGCGTGTATTATGTGCGTACATCGGGGCGTTTTTACTTGTTTTACTAGCTGGGCGTTGTGTATAGAAGTGTATGATGCTGACGAATCAGCATCATCCACTTCTCTTCGTTACCACCCAGCTTCTGGCAGTGCACAGACACACAGCGTGTTCTCGCGAGATCACGCTGTGATGTCACTTCCCCAGGTCCTGCATCGTGTCGGACGAGTGAGGACACATCGGCACCAGGCGACAGAGGCTACATCGACTTACCTGCAAACGCCGATGCTGCTGCAGAATCAACTGTAGCCTCTGTCGCCTGGTGCCGATGTGTCCTCGCTCGTCCGACACGATGCAAGACCTGGGGCAGGAAGTGACGTCACAGCGTGATCTCGAGAACACGCTGTGTGTCTGCACTGCCAGAAGCTGGGTGGTAATGAAGAGAAGTGGATGATGCTGATTTGTCAGCATCATACACTTCTATTCACAACGCCCAGCTAGTAAAAGTAAAAACACCCAGATGTACATACACAAGACACGCCCACTTGTACATAACTTTAAACACGCCCAGTTGTACTTAAAGGCTCATTTGCATAAATATAAAAATGGTCATAACTTGGCCAAAAATGCTCGTTTTTTTTTAAAAAAACAAAAAACAAAAACGTTACTCTTATCTACATTGCAGCGCCGATATGCTGCAATAGGAGATAGGGGTTGCAAAATCTGGTGACAGAGCCTCTTCAACAGCATCACCATGAGGTCCCTTTAGCGGTGAAATTTGTGTCCATGCATCATTTAATTATAGGCACCTCTCAAGCCCCTATAGATTAAAGACAGTGAAACATTTAAGGAATGATGAGCAGAGAGGGTGAATGATGAGCAGAGAGGGTGAATGATGAGCAGAGAGGGTGAATGATGAGCAGAGAGGGTGAATGATGAGCAGAGAGGGTGAATGATGAGCAGAGAGGGTGAATGATGAGCAGAGAGGGTGAATGATGAGCAGAGAGGGTGAATGATGAGCAGAGAGGGTGAATGATGAGCAGAGAGGGTGAATGATGAGCAGAGAGGGTGAATGATGAGCAGAGAGGGTGAATGATGAGCAGAGAGGGTGAATGATGAGCAGAGAGGGTGAATGATGAGCAGAGAGGGTGAATGATGAGCAGAGAGGGTGAATGATGAGCAGAGAGGGTGAATGATGAGCAGAGAGGGTGAATGATGAGCAGAGCATGAACCAGACACAGGAGACGTCAGTGTATCAGGAATGTCAGATCGGCTCCTGTACTCGCTAACAACCTCATGACTCCCTGGAATGAGCACTGGGATTGCCGTGTGATGATTAAATGCCAGCTGTCTGAGCTACAAGTGGGACCTCTCCACTAGGAAGGAGATTACGCAGACACTTCCCGATGGTGGTACGGGAGAAATCTAATACAACCTCTTTATTTAACAAAGCCGTAAAATCAACAGTTTATTGACAACTTAAAACAAGGTTCACACGAGGCAGGAATGGTAAAAACAAGGACTGAAATGCACTTTGTAAAGAATAAAAACATGGCGGGGGGAGCGCTCGGAGAGCAGCAGAAAAACAACAAGATACATAAAACCACGCCGTAACGACAAACGCGCAAATCCGTGGTAAAAAAATATGGAGAAAAAAATGCGCTACAACGTATTAAAAACAGCTCCTGAAACGTGACTAGACAAGGGCAGAACTTTACAGTTTTAAATATACAGAACCTGATGTCAATATAACAACAGGTAACACTTTGTACATCGTCTTCCGGAAGACGGAGATCAGCCGTGGGTCGTGTCGTCCTCCACAAAGTCCTTGGCCTGTTCAGCAGTGATCACGTCAATATGACTCACCTGGGGAGAGAGAAAAAGGCAAATAAATAACTTCCTGCTTCTTGTAGACGGGGATATCACTCGTGGTCCATCAGCGAGCCTGGCACGTCTAGTGCATTGTGAACATGTTATCAGAGTGAAGGGCAGCACGTCTGCGAGCGGCTCCGTTATCGGACACTAGCAGCGAATTCCTCCCCTGTAATAATAGCCAAATCTCAGCAGCGAGGCCGGCGTCCGATATCACCGAGCACATACTTACAGGCTGCGAATATACAGGACACACTGCAGGGATTACAGACGGCATTTCTGCAAGGTTTATTTTTATACATCAGGGATGGTGCACAGAAGCCATCCAGGAAAAGATCTGATTAATACACGGATTCATTTAATTCTATATTGTAATCGGGTTCTAAGTTAAAAGAACACTCCGGACAAAACACAGCCTAGTGCAAGGCCTGAGGGGGCGGAGCGTGACACATGATTAATCCAGTCCTTCGGTCCTGCGATGAGGCGTATAAATTCTGCTTGGAGCGTTCCTTTAAATATAAGAATATGTGCGGCACAATGTGCACGTGGCAGAACATATTTGGCACAATTCACGAGACACGTTTTCCTTATACCACTTTATGGCCGGTGGACATGTACAAGAAAAAAAAAAAACCAGCAAGGGTCAACTGCCCCAAACGCAAGTGCAAAATAAATCAATCATGACATTCCACAGGGGACGATCCAATGGTAAAATCCGAAAGCATCAATATACATATATCAACCCTACAGCTACAGTGTAGCAGCAAATCTAGCGTTCTGGAAATACAAAGGGGCATTACACAGCCGTGGTAATACAGGAGCAATAACACAGGCAGCGTCCACCCCAACACGCGTTTCGGCGCTCGCTGACTTGGTCTGGGGGTGACGTCTCCTGAATTACGATGGGTATGTAATGCCTCTAGATTTGCTGCTACATTTATCTACGCACTGGACATCCTTGCACTGTAATTTATTCATTGACGCCATTTGGCCCTTGTATATTATCAACACTGTACAGGTTTGTGCACCCTCGGGGCCCATTATCATTGTTACCATCTCTCAGAGCTACACAGCGACTTGTCCTATTCCTGTAGGTTTGTGGATTCTTCTAATGTTGTATTTAAATAGGTACTTTAATAAAGATATTCATTTATGTAATACCGCTTTTTCGCTTCAAACCGTAATTACAGGTAAAACATGATTGTAGCAGAAAACGCGCAAAAATTTCTGGCCCGTGTGATGCACCCCATTAAACGTGTCACACATGGCCCTATTGCACCCGGAATTTGTAAGGTTAGGCCGGTGTCTCGGTGGTTTCACAGCGTTTTTTGGAAGTTTTTGTGGTAGTTTGAGCCAAAGCCAGAAATGGGAAATATAAGGAAGGGCTGATCTTCTTCTTCCGGCTGCCTCCACTTCTGGCTTTGGCTTAAAAAAAAAATCTGCGTTCTTTGAACGAAAATAAGTGCAGTTTTTTTTATGCAATGTGTGAAACCACCCTGAGGAGATTGAAAGCCCTTCATCGTGCCACACAAACGTTTACTGGTTTTGTGTATGAAATGCAGCAAACTCCTTTATACATCTACTATTGTGCAAAAATGGGGCAAAATTTACACTTTTCCTTATGCTCCCCGAAGGTTTGAGGGTAAATTGGTGCTGATCACAGTGAAACATCTGCCCGATAGAAAACGCCAAAAAACCCCTGCGGCGCCCGCAATACCACTCCTGTATTATCCTGCACTGCTGACCATTACAGACAATACAGGGCAGATATATTTTGTGGAGTTATAATGAAATGCAGCCAGCCAATCAGAGTGGAGTATATTAACAAGCTATAGCTGAACAATCAGCATTTAGTCTAGGTCTTCATCTATTGCTTGCAGCCCCAGCAGTAGAGCGATCTGCTTGTTGCATGGCACGTGTGCCCCCCCCCTCACCCCCCCGGTTCCTCAGCCATTAAGTCGATCACAATAAAACAACATGTGTCTGTGTTTTTTTCAAGTTGCACAATCCAGAAAAATCCAAACAAGGTTGAGCGCCCCTACTTTGGAGTAAGAACCTTTCAAGAACCATACGTACAACAGCTAGGACTTCCGATCACACTGCCAACACAAACTACAATGGTGTTCTGGGCTGCGGGCACTACCACATAACACTCCTATGAAAGACGTATCCTGGGTCAACTAACAGTTTTAATGCCATGTAAACAAAAGTGTAGGTGTAAAACCTACTCCATCAGCGGTCTCTATATCCCTACATACATTGGACACACAATACCTGCACATACACTTTATATAATATACACTGAAGTTTATACAAAACCCCATCCAACTTTTCAACAATTCTCGTCTGACTCACCTTGTTCCTAAATTTTACCCCATAAAACTTATCGGCAGATTCCAGAAGTTCTGGCCTGAAGGTTGTTGTAATGAATTGTGCGTGAGATGCAAGTTCCATGATCATATCTGCGGGCGGAAAGAGACAGAGATTACTGTGGGGACCCAATGAGGCGATGGCTGCTGAAACAAAGGGTTACCAAATGTATTATTGGGGTGAAGACTGGACTGACATTATTAGGTTACAAATCCTGGTGGACAGAACAGAAGACAGTGGGGGGGTCACACGGTTACAAGTCACGATAATTTTTCAGACACAAATATTAGTTTCCCATTGAAGTCGATGGTGGGAGGTGGGGGATGTAGCTTTTTAACTTCACCAGGGATTTTATCATCTCTCCTTCACTGCTGTACAAAACCACAAAAATGGCCATTAGGGTGAATTCACACACGGCAGATTTGTTTCAGACATTTCAGTGGCTGTCCCATTCATCTGAATGGGATTTTGGAGAAAATCGGAAATACCCCCGTCACACGATGAAAACCAACGGTGCCCACTGGAACCCATTGACTTTAATGGGTTCCCGTTATTTTTCCGGACAAAATAATGCTGAATGCTGCACTATATTGTCCAGCGAAACTGACGGACACGCAGGTGTGAACATAGCCTAAACATACCCTTACCCTGCTACAGTCAAATGTTTAACACAAACATCGCTCAGGCGCAGTTTTATTACCGGACACCGCCTTTCTGTGCTGAGCGTCCAAAGCCTGGTCAATCTCATCAAAAAGGTAGAAGGGAGCGGGATCACATTTCTGGATGGCGAAAATCAGAGCCAGCGCCACCAAAGACTTCTGACCTCCAGAGAGCTGCTGCATCTCCCTCATCTCTGCCTGCTTCCCTGTAAACGAGACCTACAGAAGAAAGAGACCGATGAGGCCAAGACATTATACACTTCACAAAAGATAGTGATCATCCCCACATCCATCATACACACTCCCCCTCACATCATGTCATGCATGGTACGTCTCGTACATCACGTCGTATGTGATCTGAATAACATGCTCGGCTTCTTGCAGTTGTGGATCAATCTGTAGATCAGCTGACTGTACAATGTATATACCCCACAGCCTCAACGCAGATGTAACCGACTAATTACTAAAACATTATTTACCCGGATCCCGACGCCGGTGAACTGGTCGACAGATGGGACGCTCTTCTGTGAGCTGGATCCCCTCTCGCTTTCTGCACCGCCCTCTCCTTCATCCTGGGACTGGCTCCCTTCTATGTCTCCTTTCTTCATCACCAGTGTGGCTTTACCACCGGGCACCAGTTTGGTGAACACTTCACTGAAGTTCTTGGACACCTAGGAGCAGTTTGTGGTCAGGTTACAGCCGGTAGTTACTTCACGGAGAACAAAAAGATCTAGTAAAGGGTCAAACCTGTTTGAAAGTCAGCTGGATTGCTTCATATTTGCGAAGTTCCAGGACATTCATCAGCTCCATGATTGATTTGTGGCCGCGGTCGAGTTCTTCCTGACGTTTAATCAGCTTCTCTTTCTGCTCCGAGAAGTTTACAAACTGGTCCAGAGCTTTCTTGTTCACGTGACTGTACTTCTTCAGCTCGGTGTTACACTGCTCTAATTTACGGAATAACTGGAAACAGAAACAATTAGCAAAAATTAAAAAAAACACACAAAATTATCACTTTATAGGCCTGGTCACTTAAAGGGAACTTGTCACATTGAAAATGCAGCCCAGTCTGTGAGAGAGCGGGGCAGATTCACACACAGAATCTTTTGATACAAATAACTTGTAATTTTTTTATTTAAGTCCCTGTTGGTTCTGGGTCCAGTGGACGGTCCTCATGATGGACTGACATCGATCTCTATATTCACACTTATACAGGCAAGGCGGTCAATCTCGGAGCCTCCTAAACCCAGAATCAGGAGGTTAAAGAGGCTCTGTCACCAGATTTTGCAACCCCTATCTGCTATTGCAGCAGATAGGCGCTGCAATGTAGATTACAGTAACGTTTTTATTTTTAAAAAACTAGCATTTTTGGCCAAGTTATGACCATTTTCGTATTTATGCAAATGAGGCTTGCAAAAGTCCAAGTGGGCGTGTTGAAAAGTAAAAGTACAACTGGGCGTGTATTATGTGAGTACATCGGGGCGTGTTTACTACTTTTACTACCTGGGCGTTGTGTATAGAAGTATCATCCACTTCTCTTCAGAACGCCCAGCTTCTGGCAGATCACGCTGTGACGTCACTCACAGGTCCTGCATCGTGTCGGCACCAGAGGCTACAGTTGATTCTGCAGCAGCATCAGCATTTGCAGGTAAGTAGCTACATCGACTTACCTACTAACGCCGATGCTGCTGCAGAATCATCTGTAGCCTCTGGTGCCGATGTGTCCTCGCTCGTCTGACACGATGCAGGACCTGTGAGTGACGACACAGCGTGATCTCTGGAGAACACGGCTGTGTCTGCACTGCCAGAAGCTGGGCGTTCTGAAGAGAAGTGGATGATACTTCTCATCAGAGCGCCCAGCTAGTAAAAGTAGTAAACACGCCCCGATGTACGCACATAATACACGCCCAGTTGTACTTTTACTTTTCAACACGCCCAGTTGTACTTTTGCAAGCCTCATTTGCATAAATACGAAAATGGTCATAACTTGGCCAAAAATGCTCGTTTTTTAAAAATAAAAACGTTACTGTAATCTACATTGCAGCGCCGATCACATGCAATAGCAGATAGGGGCTGCAAAATCTGGTGACAGAGCCTCTTTAACATGAATAAATTACAAGTTATACTAAATCTTTTGTTACAAATATACAGTAATCTGCTGAGCCCCTCCTGCGCTATAACATGCTGAATGCAGATTGGACTCTTTTCAACATGACAGGGTCCCCTCAACATCTGCCATATATATACGGCATAGGGGTAGGGGAGTATGGAGCAGGCTCACAGGCTTAAACCGCTCCATAGAACGAGCATGTCGGTTGTATCTTACAGCCGGCACTTTAATGTAACGAGCGGGATCCCGCTCGTTTAACCTCTTAAGATGGTGCGACCGTGGCATCTAAGTGGTTAGAAAGAGGGGGCAGCTCTCTAACGTTGTAGGCCCCCAGGTCTGCCATCTTTGTAGTCCTAAGTCGTCCTGCTTCCGGCAGGACTTCATAGGAGACTGTCAGAATAACGACATTAGTATTGCAGTATATCATGCAAGCGATCCAACGATCACTGGTTTAAGTCCAATAGGACCTAATAAGAAAAAAAAAGTTAAATACAAAAAAAAACCAAAATATTAAAAGTTCAAAAAACAAAACAAAAACCTTTTCCCAGTTCCCCAAAAGCACAAAGTAAAAAAAAAAAACTAAAAACCAAAACTAAAAACAAACAACTGCATCCGTAAAAGTTCAAACTATTACAATATAACATTATTTAACCCGCACGGTGAACGCCGTAAAAAAAATAAAAAATAAACCGCTAGAATCGCTGTTTTTTGGTCCTCATCTCCCACACAAATGGAATAAAAAGTGATCAAAAATTCTCCTGTACCCCAATATGGTACCAATAAAAACTAAAGCTCACCCGCAAAAAATAAGCCCTCACACTGCTCAATGGCTCAGAATATGGCAACAAAACACAAATTTGATTTTTAACCATCAGTTTTATTCCTTGTAAAAGTGGTAAAAAAAAAAACTAATAATAAAAAAAAATTATATAAAAACCCCATTGAAACACCACTGTACAAATGGAGTGGAAAATAAAAGAAAAACATGGAGCGCTGCTCTAACACGCTGTTTTTACCGATTGGTGAATGCCGTAATAACGAAAACCCCAAAGATTGAGGAATTTCTGGGTTTTTTTCCTATTCCACACCACAAATATTTTTTCCCAGTTTCCCTCTACATTATACGGTACAATAAACGGTTCCGTAAAAATCTACACCTCGTCCCGCAAAACACAAGTCCTCATACGGCAATATAGATGGAAAAATAAAAAAAAGTTCCGGTTTTTGGAAGGTGGGGAGGAAAAAACGAAAGTGAAAATCTGAAAAATGTCTGCGGCAAGAAGGGGTTAAGCATGAAATTAGCTGAATTTTTGGCAGCAAATCCTCTCTCTTTTGAAACTCAATAAAGAACTCGGTGAGAAACAATAAAATAAAAGGTTATACAGGTCAATCATTTGTCGTACGTGTGATCATTACATAGAACAAAGATTATGCACGGTATGGAATTCGGAAACGTTCACACGAGCGTGACAGTTATATGCGTAAAAAACGCACGTTAAATTTGTCCGTGTGCATTGCGTTATTTCTCAGTGTGCTTTGCGTGTGGCACGTGTTTTTCACAGTCGCAAGCACAAAAGTGTCACACCCCACATATACAATTTTTAAAATGGGATAGCGGTATTATATTGCTGCCTTCATTGAGTTGCTGTGGGATGAGCATCCCCCATCCCCCTCAGGGCAATTGGTTTCCTAGCAAAAAAAAATGTAAAACAAAAAAATGGGGCTTCCTGCAGGAAAATAGGGGTGTAACGTGAGCACACAGATTTGCGGAGGCACAACTCTGGGGTGTGGGGTACTGGTGTCATCAGTACATCAGTTAACACCTACATTCAAGCGTTCTGCTGGATGTTCTCTCCCATGCCGTATGTCAGAAGTCGGCATCAGGTAATGCACAGCGATGGCATCCAGCATGGGACAGTCTCCCCATTTCATGCAGACTGTGTGTGGACAAGTAGAATTGGTGAAGAACGTAGTTGCGTCGTCGTATTATTCACCACTGGGGAGACAACCAGCCCAGATTCTAGAGCCTCCTCCCGGCCACTGGCTGACAAGTGCGGAATTACCAATTAGCCTCAATAGCTGGTTGTGTGGATGAGTTCGGCACTCAGCAGTTACATGTACAAGGTGGAAATCAGACCCTTGGGGGGTAGAGATCACAAGATATTGAGATGGGGCATTCCACACCAGGGAATTAACCCCACAGGACAGACCTTAGCTGCAAATACCTATAAAAGAAAGTTCTGCACAACTCAAACGCCTCCTGCAGCTGCGTGAACGCTTTAATGGCACTACTATAATATATATATCTATCTCTTCCAATGTGAACGCATGTCTCGCCTTCCAAAAGAAGAATTCTGTCAAGGCTAATAGGTGAGTAAACATAGAATTATGCCAGAGGTGCCATAGAAGGCAGGTCTGAATAGCAAGCAAGTACCTTGGCGGCTCACCACACCTGTAACGCCAACTTAACAAGCAGGAGTTTACGAAAACACAATTGTTGCCGGTCAAGCACAGACTAAAGAGTACAAGTCCCCAAGTGTTCAGCCATGTAGAATTCAACATTAGTAGGTGAGGGTGGGACCACCCATTTATTCAGATCTTAATTAACCCTCAAAAAAAAAAAAAAACAGGTAGAAATCGGACTATGCCATAAAGCCGCCCCCCGTGTCTTCGGTCGCTGTAAGGTGGAGGTACTTAATTTATAACTAGAGTTTCCCCAGCTAAATGAGGTTAATGTGGCTAAAGAGGAGAGGATTTAGATATTGGACGTGCGTGTTCGTCTGGTACTGCAGATCAGGAAAATGGGGCAGAGTTCAAGTACCAGAGACATGGACAAAAGTGGAACAGGTTCAGGTACTGCAGAGGCCCCATCACCTGCTGATTGGTGGGTTGGACCCCCACCAAACAATCCTTGATATCATTGATCATCAATCTTATAATCTGGAAAGCCTCTTTTAAAGGAAGGTTAACCTACATGTCTGACAACCCACTAATGCTACATGATATTATTTATAAGACCTGTGTAGTCGGTTATGGGTTACCTGTTTTAAACTTAAGGTTTGATACTTTTCAAAGGCCTCCTGAGGAAGGGAACCCAACTCTCGTATCTTCTTCATACATTCCTCTTTCTTCTTCAGGAGCATTCCTTGCCGGTTGGTCATTTTCTCGAGTTCTTTTGTGTCATGGTTAATGGCGTCCATATGCTCCTTCTCCGTGTTCTTCCACCGATCCATACTCTTCACAAGGTCTTTTATCTCAACTTCAGTTTTATCAATGGTAATATCCAAACCTAAAAGAGGCATCTTCATGAGAATCCACGCACATATACAGCAGTCACAACCCTAAAATAATGTCTTATCCAGATATTCCTTTAAGGCCTCTGGATCTCAATCTACAACAAAAAGTTCAGTCACGTTGTAAATACATTACTCATCCTGTATTATACTCCAGAGCTGCACTCACTGATCTGCTGGTGTAGTCACTGTGTACATACATTACATTACTCATCCTGTACTGATCCTGAGTTACATCCTGTATTATACTCCAGAGCTGCACTCACTATTCTGCTGGTGGAGTCACTGTGTACATACATTACTTATCCTGTACTGATCCTGAGTTACATCCTGTATTATACTCCAGAGCTGCACTCACTATTCTGCTGGTGGAGTCACTGTGTACATACATTACATTACTTATCCTGTACTGATCCTGAGTTACATCCTGTATTCTACTCCAGAGCTGTACTCACTATTCTGCTGGTGGAGTCACTGTGTACATATATTACTTATCCTGTACTGATCCCGAGTTACATCCTGTATTATACTCCAGAGCTGCACTCACTATTCTGCTGGTGGAGTCACTGTGTACATACATTACATTACTTATCCTGTACTGATCCTGAGTTACATCCTGTATTCTACTCCAGAGCTGTACTCACTATTCTGCTGGTGGAGTCACTGTGTACATATATTACTTATCCTGTACTGATCCCGAGTTACATCCTGTATTATACTCCAGAGCTGCACTCACTATTCTGCTGGTGGAGTCACTGTGTACATACATTACATTACTTATCCTGTACTGATCCTGAGTTACATCCTGTATTCTACTCCAGAGCTGTACTCACTATTCTGCTGGTGGAGTCACTGTGTACATATATTACTTATCCTGTACTGATCCCGAGTTACATCCTGTATTATACTCCAGAGCTGCACTCACTATTCTGCTGGTGGAGTCACTGTGTACATACATTACATTACTTATCCTGTACTGATCCTGAGTTACATCCTGTATTATACTCCAGAGCTGCACTCACTATTCTGGTGGTTGTTATTGTAAACAGTCTGCAAGCTTGTTGTCAACCACCTCTAACAGCTTAGACCCTATAATGCAGGGGGGCAGTTAGTGTTTCCTACATCTAATTACTGTACAGTGTCCGCGGTAAAGACAGCACTTTGCCGGAATACAAAGTCACCAAAGCAAGCTCTGTACGGACACTGAACAAGCAGGGAACGCTGGAAGATTTCAGCTTTGAAGCCTGTTTTGACTGTGATAAGGCCATCATTAACGTCACTGACATCTGTTTTATGCTACACCCAGGTATTGAATACAACAGAACAGGAGTACTAATGTGTTGAGGCCAAATCTGCCAATGACTATATGGAGGGAAAGTGTCACTGAGAAGACCTAGGATTTGTGAAGCTTGTACTCACCTTCTGATCGCGCCACTGTATCCTTCACCCGTTTGTTAATGGCTTCTAGCTCAGATGTGGTTGCTGTGAGAATGGTCCCTCCCTCCGTTTCCCTCAACTCATTCAGTTCCTGTCATGTATCAAATAACATTCAGCAATCACAATAATATCAGGAAATAATTCTCAAAAATACAAATACAAATGTGCAGGGAACTCCACAATAATCCACTATAGACTGACCTGCTCCACCTGGTCCAACCTCTTCCGCAGATTCTCATTCAGATAAGTCTCCACACGGGTGATTGTCCCTTCCAGCTTTATTCTCTCATTTAACAGTTGCCGGTTTTCCTGAGAAAAATAAAACAAAATTTCTGAACATCCCGAGAGACATCTTCAATAACCAATACATTCTTCCCAAAGACCCCCAAAGGCTATTTCCACTATTTATTTGTATTGTCCCAATGCATCTGAATCGAAAAATTAAGCAACTTCGCAATAGGTCTGAATTCAAAATTACCCATCGTTGTGTTTGAACAGCTCCTATACAGACCTATGCATCTCCATGGCAACAGAACACAAACAAACCCTGTGTAGTCGGATTCTGCAGTTATACTTCCTTTAATATGTCCTCTACATTATGCTAAGCAAGAAGTAGGAGAAAAATATGGAAATTAGACGCAGTCCCACTGGGGACAGGGACTGATGTGACTGGTGACAACTTCTGTAAAGCGCTGCAGAATATGTGGATGTTACATAAGCAACCGGAAATAACGACATATTTCATTTTTATTACCCATAATTCCTATAGGCGACTCCTAACATTTTCAATGTACTTCCACCAATAGTAAAAAGTCTTATTAATGTGTCCAACAATACACAGGATACAGAACAGACATTCAAATACGTTTGGCGTTTTAATGCTCTCGCCTTCAACATACTTGCTGTAGCTGCCGAATCTCATCATTCAGAGCATCCACCCTTTTCTGGTCATCCAGGCTGAGCTGAGATAGTAAGTCTGTTCCCAACTCGGCTTTCAGGGACTCTCGGGTCGATTCCATCGCATGTAAACTGGCCTCCAAGCTCTGTAAACTTCGTTGCTGTGAGAAATAATAGAGATCAAGAATAATGCAGATTAGTGACCAGTCAACCACGCTGATCAATCCATTACATTATAAGCTGGATACAGAATCACTGGAGTACGTCTTACCTTTGGCATGAACGTCTTTTCTGACTGCAGCCGCTTCTCCTTCAGCATCTTCATCTCGGACAGGATACTGTCGCGGGAGGCTTTAAATTTTCTCTGTTGGGTTTCGATTTGTTGCATCTGATTCATCAACTGGTCGATTTCATTATTAATCCCTACGCAGTGCTAAGGAATGGTCTTTTTACATCACGGGGGTAGAACACAACGCTGCACAAGCACCATGGGTAACGCTCCATTTTAAAGGAGAAGTGATTGGAATGTATGGAGGAGACGGGTTAATATAATCATTCCTCCCCACATATTTGCACCTTGTCGGCAGCACGTGGGTGATGTGCTGCAGACAAGCGACCATTTTTTTGAACCACATAAAAGATCCAATCAGCTGAGAAAAGAGCATTTGTGCAGAAATTCTGCAGCATTTACAGTAGCAGCAAAGTGGATGAAATTTGCAAATCTCCGGCACACGATACAGAAAAAAAAAGAAAAAGTTGTCTTACAAATAATGATGCAAAATACTGCCATGTGAAAGTGCTGTTAATGAGCACCTCCACTTAAAGGGGTTTTCCACAAGATATGTCATAAATGTCAGATAGATGCAGGTCCCACCTATCTCTAGAACAGGGCCCCCTAAATGCCGTTCTTCCTTTTTCTGCTCCCGCTGCCTCCCGGCCACTTCCTGACTATAATGGTCGGGTGTTCCGAAAACAGCGTAACTCGCTGAGCTACGCGGTTTCCACAAGTCCCATAGTAGTCAATGGCAGTTACATAAACAGCGTACCATGCGAGCTATGCTGTAACTACCATTCAGCTCTATGGGACTTCCAAAAACAGTGTAGCTCAGCGAGCTACGGCGATTTCTTCTTCATGGTCGGAAAGAGCAGCAGAGCGGGGTTTAGGGGCCCCATTCTATAGATAGGTGGGACCCGCATCTATCTGACATTCAGGACATAACCTGTGGATACGTCATAAATGTCGCTGATTGGCAAACCCCTTTAATGCTGAGACTTGTATTGTGACACTTAAAAGTTCCAACAACCTTGCATCTTATCAGCAGAAAGCAAATGTCTTCCTTGTTGGCAGCGATGCATGCCGACACAGTGGCCGCTTGTAGTCTGCTAAGAAGCAATGGAGAGAATGTTACGTGTCACGCAGCAGATATCTCAGGTGACCTGATACCCGGCACAATCATTTAGATCTCCTAAAAGGATATTCTCAATGTTTCTCCTCAAGTTCTCGTTCAGTTTTGCCTCCAAGGCGTGGAGTTCGTCCTCTACCTTCCGGACATCTTTCTGCAGTTCCAATCTAGATTTTCTTGAGTCGTAGTAACCACCGGTCAGTGCCCCACGATGGCTGACCTGGTCCCCTGTTTTGACAGAGAATTAATTTAGAAAGAAAATAAAATGAACCTGGAAACCCCAAACATGACAGCACATCATTGGGAGATCCTAGAAGTGATACTCGTCACCCCATTACCAGATGTTCGCAATTATAGTGAATATTTCAGATTGTGATAAGACATTGATAACATCTGCACACTTTTCCACGTTCCCAGTAAAAGCTTTAGCATAGGATTATGATGGAAAATATGTTACCGCGAGTGGTTTCCGGATGGAGCGAACCTTTTACTCCAAACAAGAAACTTAATTTTTCAAATATTAGATCGGCTGGGTCAAATCGTATTTTTAAAAGGTGCCAAATACATTAGATGACGTTGGCCGAACCCACCAATTACAGCTGATGTCTCGACTCTCCTAAAGCCATCTAAAGCGTATGGCCACCTTTAACCACAGAAGGTACGGACGGGGCTTTTGAAAAACGTTTCCGCTGGCTATTGAATTCAATGGATTACAACAAATTACAAGGTGATTTTACAAGCCGTATGTATGCAAAGATAGCGCCCCCCCCCAAAAAAAAATAATATATGAGTTAAAGGGAATGTGTTGCCAGAAAAACATGTTTTTTTTTTAAAAATTAAACATTTAGTGTGTGGGTGATTAAACATTGTTCAAATTTTTTTTATTTTTTTGCACGAGTCCATGTAATATTATAAATTATTTCGAATTTATAATACTACCCATTTTTGGTCACTAGATGGAGCTGTTCCCAAAATTGCAGCATTGCAACATTGGGTTAAAAGCCCTCGCTCTAGTGAGCTCTCAGCATCCCCCCCTCCTTTATCCTGGCTAGTGCCGGGATAAACGAGGGGTTTGAAAGGTTTAACCTCCTACACTGTGTGTCGCCATTTTTTGAGGTAACCCACAGTGTAGTAGGTTTACATACAGTAGTAAACACACACAAACACTAACATACATTGAAATCTCTTACCTGCTCCTGCCGCCGCGGCTCCCTCCGGCCCGTCCGCTCCGTTTGCTGCCGCTGGTGCAAGTGCACAAATCCGGAAGCCGCGACCGGAAGTAGTAATATTACTGTCCGGCCGCGACTTCCGGTCCACAGGAAAATGGCGCCGGACGGCGCCAATTTCGAATAGGACTGTGTGGGAGCGGCGCATGCGCAGTTCCCACACAGACGCCGTACACTGCAGTCAATGGGACGGGAGCCGTTCGCAGTCCCTATGGGACTGTGGCTGCCGTATTCCATGTCTGTATGTGTCGTTAATCGACACACACAGAAATGGAACAAAAAATGGCAGCCCCCATAGGGAAGAAAAAGTGTAAAAATAAGAAAAAGTAAAACACAAACACACAAATGAATATAAACGTTTTTAATAAAGCACTAACATCTTTAACATATAAAAAAATAATTTGTGATGACACTGTTCCTTTAAATTCAAGTAATTTAAAATATAATTGGGTAATCTAAGGCTCCTGTCTCCGGTACTCTGTTATTTGCTTGTAGCCTAAGGAACCCCACAAATGAGTGTCTGCCCGTCACTAAGGTTAGTAGAGCAGTGGGGCTGGGGTGTAGGCTACATTGGGGGAGCCAACACTTTGTCCTAATGTCAACTCCATAGTTGCAGAGCTTATTTCCTCAAGTGAGAAATAACTTGGTAATAAAGCCCTTACGTGGCACGCAGCATAGGAGTGATTGCTACTGGTGTAGAATTAAAAATCCAGCGCAAACAGAGTATCTGCTGAAAAGAAGCTTCACCGGACTGATTACGTGGAGTGTCTTTAGATTAATGATACTGCTGATGAGATCTTTTCATGTTCTCGGCAACAGCTGCCGTATATAAAGCAGAAATCTGATCACCTAATCCCATCTAGTGGTGCCGGGAATTCTTATTTATGTAGGATTGCCTCCAAGAACAAATTAAATCTATAAGGTTACAACTTATAATGCTAAACTGTTCTGCTGACAGAAGCCAACAAGGTAGCACAATCCTGGGATTAAATCATTAAATGTAAGACTGCACCTACCTTCAAGGGTGATACAATCCATTGTAAATGCCCTGGCCAGCTGTGTGGACACCTCCATACTGCGACATATAAGAGTTTTTCCAAACACATGCTTGAACGCTTTATCGAACCGAGGGTTGTATCGTAGCTTGCTGATCATTGGAATAGCATCCTGGGAAAAAGAAACATACAATATTAAAACCGTTTCTAATGAGTCATTCCCACCCATTATGATATTGGGAATAAAGTCTACACCAAAGGTCCATATGGCAGAGCTTAAAGCAGGTCTAGTTTAGAAAACCCATTTTTTATATTTGCCATATTCGTACAGTTTAACACGAGCGTAATACAGGCACATTTCTGCATCTGTATTACAGCCACAAATCCTGGCTCAACGGCAGGTCTGGTGACCTAAACTAACAGCATCATAAGGACCCAAGTTGCTGTTGGTTTGGGTCATAAGCCCCGCAGTCAGGCCAGGATTTGCAGCCGTATAAAATAACACAATTCTGAGATAATAGAGGGGGGTCCCATGTTCAGGACCCTCATCTCTAGGTCAGGGTGGAGAGCGGTTACATAGAGCGTCTCTCTCTGGAGGACCCGTCCTGTCCTCTATTACACAGACAACACATTGATATGAATGGACACTGTGTAAAGCTTCACCTCCCCTGTGGTGGCACTGCAAGGAAATCGAGCCCTTGCTGCCAGGTTTCCCCTCCAGATTATAGCGGATCTCTGGGGGTCCCAGCAGGGAGACATGTTGCGATATTGTCAAGGGACCTTACTAGAAATTAGAGATTGTCCAAAATCGGAGAACCCCTTTATATACAAGGTTTCATTATACAGATTTTTTGTCTTCTTAACTTGCATGTATGAAGGATCATTTCACCATAACATAAATGAGAGAGAACGCTGCATAAACGTTGAACTGAAACGAATCGAATTAATACATTTCTCCACAATGAAAAAACATCAGAGGGGGCCCCCTACAGATTCCAAGAACAGTGTCCAGTCCCCTGTACCTGGTAATGGTTTGGCCGCATATTTTGCAACGCTTTGAGTGACCACTTGCAGGCAAGTCCTAACCAGAAATGGAGACCAGGCACCCCTATTGTCCATGGGGATTTCTGGCATATCAAACGGATATGTCAAATGTCCATAGCTGCTTATTTACCATTTCTTCCATACGTCTCCTCACTCACGGTTATTAAAATTAGATTTAACCCTCTATAAATCGGTCAGTGAAATTCTGATAACCTGAAGAGATGTGTAATCCATGGTACAACCTACTATTGCTCTCTAGCACATGCAGCAGAGAAGAAGGTCTTACATTGGTCTCTGGATATGCCGTATCTCTCACATCCAACTTGTTGAGAGGAAGGAATGTAACTTCTCCAGGAAGGTTCATCTTGTTAAACTCCATCAAGATCTTGGTGCTGACTTCATCTGACTCCACAATATGATAGAAGAGCCTGGTGGAGAGCACACAGGACATTTTACAGCTATGCCTCATATTATGAATATTAACAGAATAAATAGCGTGGGGACACAATCATGAACTGATTACATATGTAAAATAGAATTATAAACAGGATGCTTCTGTTGGTAAACTTGCTTAACCCCTTAATGACCGGGCCATTTTGCGCGTTAATGACCAAGGATTATTTTTTGTTTTTTCACGGTCGCATTCCAAGAGTCGTAACTGTTTTTGTATTCCGTCGACATCGCCGTATAAGAGCTTGTTTTTTGCGGGACGAGTTGTATTTTGTAATTGTACCATTTTTAGATGCTTATAACATATTGATTAACTTTTATTAACTTTATTTTAGGAGAGAATTGAAAATAAGCAGCTATTCCAGCATTCATTTTCACGTTATAAATTTACGCCGTTTACTATGCAGCGTAAATAACATGTTACCTTTATTCTATGGGTCGGCACGATTACGGGGATACCAAAAATGTAAAGGTTTTATATGTTTTCCTACGTTTGCACAATAAAAACCCTTTTAGAAAAAAATTACTTGTTTTTGCATCGCCGCATTCCAAGAGCCGTCATTTTTTTATTTTTCCGTCGATGTGGCCGTATGTGGGCTTGATGTTTGCGGGCCAATGTGTAGTTTTCATTAGTACTATTTTGGGGTACATAGGACTTATAGATCAACTTTTATTTTATTTTTTATGAGGGGAATGGGAGAAAAGAGAATTTTGCTGTTGTTTTTCGCGTTTTTTTTGGACGCCGTTCATCCGGCGGTTTAATTAATGTGTTCATTTTATTGGTCAAGTTGTTACGATCGCGGGGATACCATATACGTGCATGTGTTATTTGTTTGACACTTTTACTGAATAAAACCACTTTTTGGGCAAATATTATTATTATAAATATTATTTGATTTTGACTAATTATTTTTATTTTTTTTCCACAAACTTTATTTAACTGATTGACATTTTTTTTTAAGTCCCACCAGGGGACTTCACTATGCGATGTGCCGATCGCATATATAATGCTTTGGTATACTTAGTATACCAAAGCATTATTGCCTGTCAGTGTAGAACTGACAGGCAACCCTTTAGGTCATGCCTCCGGCATCGCCTAACAGGCAGTTGCGGAAGACAGACCTGGGGGTCTTTGTTAGACCCCCGGCTGTCATGGAAACCCGACGGCGACCCGCGATTTGTTTGCGGGGGCGCCGATGGGGTGACAGAGGGAACTCCCTCCCTCTGTCAAACACATTAGATGCCGCTGTCACTATTGACAGCGGCATTTAATGGGTTAAACTTCCGGAATCGGAGCGCGCTTCGATTCCGGCAGTTGCAGCAGGAGCCAGGTTGTGTATAACAGCCGTGCTCCTGCCGCTGATCACGTGGGTACACTGGCAGTACCCGCGCCATCACAGGACGGATATATCCGTCCTCCTGCGCGAACTAGCAGCTGCAGAGGACGGATATATCCGCCCTTCGGCGTTAAGGAGTTAAAAGAAACAGCAAAATTATTTCCCAAACAATCCTGACCTATATCTCAATGGGCAATGTACTGACACTATGTAGGCAGGTTACCTTGTGAAAAATTACCTGTTCCCGGCAGTGACTTCAACACAAGTGTAGAAAGCTGGCTCACAATCAAAGTTATTCATGACAATCCCGTGATAGCCGTTCATGACATGCTGGTTGATCCCTTTCCTTCGGAAGTGCTCTAGGACCTTATTAATGCTGTCAATGCCATTCAATATAGCCTGAAAAACACAGAAATGCCACGGTCAGAACTGGAAACTGGAACAAACATTCAGTACATGGTTTACAGCTAAACTAAAGCGGATCTCGCCTGCCCTCCCGCTGCATACACAGCGGCTAAGCCATCAATCACTGAAGAGGGAGCGCTTCCTCATGAGCACAGCACATTCATAACTAGCCAAACAGCACATTCATAACTAGGAGTCAAACATTTTTTTTTTTTTGATTGCTCCTATTACCCAAACAGCACATTGCCCCACAATTATCAATGGATTTGTGCATTTTACTCCAAAATAGTGTCCTATCTGTTATGCGACATATTTATTAATCATTTGCGCTATGCACGTCAGGTTGGAAAAGTGGAATGAAAAGTGGGCATGGTTTACTGATAGGCAAAGATTTAGACACCTTTGAAATGCGACTTTTTTTTAAAAAAAAGATGCAAAATAGAAAATTGCCGCATCTCCGGCCCTGGTTTAGAAAAAGTTCTGTCATTTTAGCAAGTATCTAAGTTAATAGCAGTGATGTATGTTCTGACCGATAAAAAAAGGCGCATGCAGTCGTAAATTTGTTACTACATATGTCAATAAAGTAGCAGAGCTTTAACTTTGGCTAAAATGATGCCAATTTTGATAAATGTGGGCCAATATTTTGTTTCTGCCCTTTGGGATAACAGGAGAGCAGACGTGTCCCCATACTATGCTGACCGTACATAACAGCATATTCAGGTATCTGATCCGCTTTACCTTATACCAAATTTGCACGTTTTTGAGTTTATAGATTAGGCCAGGGCCCCTCTATTTGTTTTGTCTTATTTATGAACAACTTCTCCAAACGGATTAAGGCTTCGTTCACATCTGCATCAGGACTCCGTTCATTGGTTCCATCGGAGCTTCCCATTAGGGGGACCCATGAACTGAATCCAAACAAACAAACGGGAACCATAGGTTTCCGTTTGCATCACCATTGATTTCAATGGTCACTGATCCGATGCAAATGGTTGCGTTTGTCACCGTTGCTTAAGGGTTCCATTGCTTTGATGGAATCAAGAACTCATGCCCACTTAATTTTTTTTCTTCAGGGTGCTATCCGTTTTTTTAACAGATAGCACAGACGCATTCATTTCAATGGGGCCATGCACACTTCCGTTGTTCTAACAGAACCGTGTGGCCGTTCCGTCAAAAATGGGACAGGTCCTACTCCTGTCCGTTTTTAACGGAACAGTTTCAGCCTTTTCATTGATTTGGTCCGTGAAACAGCGGACTGCACACGGAAACCATCCATGTGCGGTCTGTGTTTCACAGATCAGTCATTAACGGCCGTACGACTGCCAACAGAAGTGTGCACGAGGCCTAAGAGTCAGTTTAATGAAATGGCTGAAGTGAAGTAGTAAAAATTCCTCACATTTATATTTCTGGAGCTTTTAAAAAAAAAAAATAGAAAGTACTTTAACCGCGACTTATCGCTAATTAAATTATTTCATACAATATCAAAAGTCTATTTCCTATTATATTTTTCCAGTAAGACAGTTTTCATAATATTGTTGCATTTTAGGGTCCGTATAATGGCCACTAGGACCCCACACATTTCTACTAAACTGAACTTAGATGACCTGGGATTTTTTTGATGATCAACTTTAGTTCAGTAGAACTGCGAGAGGCACGAGTTTTGTGGGCACAATACAGATTTTAGGATTAAGCCATATTATTGCCGTGTATAATAGATGAATAACTCTCACCTTTCCTGTGGCAGCTCGGAGAAGTTGTTGTTTCTTTTCCAGATCCTCTCGCTTGGCAGCAAGTGCCTGTTGCTCAGCATTTTCTTCTCGCCACAAGTAACTGAAGAGAAAATTGTATCACACGTCACATCTTCATCACAGTGTAAGATCAGGTCTGATGTGTTTATTGAAAATTCACAATTATCTAATTTTGTTAACAACAGTGACTGCACACAACAAGGATCAAGAAAAGGCAAAATCAAGAATACCTTCTTTGGAAAAAATAAATAATAAGAAATCGTGAAAGAAGAAGTTCCACACAGAACGCAGTTCTACACATTTTGCAGCCAGTAGAAGTAAAAATAAAATAATTTTATGGAACATTTTGTCTGTGGTTCTTCTCCACCTAAGAAAATTTCTGATTTATGTAATTTTAGTCTCAGTAATTAGACGTCAGTCTGCAGAAGAGAAACGATGTGAGCGTTCAGTTTTTAAATAATGCAGCTATTTAAAAAACACTGTCCTGGGTGTGGCCATATTGGAAACACACACTTTCTTCCTGTATTGACAGTGCAGCAATGAGTTTGTGCTTTATGGCAGCCGCAATGAATGGGAATCAATTGACAGAAAAATGTCAAATCATTAGTCTCTAGTAAGTGATGGAGTACAGCCCTCGCCCCAGAGAGCAGGGTGTGACAGGGAGCTGCATACAGAGCCTTATCTGTGTGTATAGTGTTATGGCCCTTGAACACCGGCCAATCAGGCAAACGAGCCGTTCCCTCTATATTTGTCCTGGGAAAAAGCTCTTTCATCAGCTGATTGTATAGTTTTAAAATACCCATAATATTATGGTTGTCGGCAGCACATCTCCCTGTGTAACCAGAAAGACATGCTGCCGACATGATAGAAATGTATGGGGACAAGCGATCGGAGTAACGATCACTCGTTCCCCATACTAGATCCTTGTGAAAGGAGCAAACGAGCGCCGATCAACAAGCTGTCTTGTTGATCGGTACTCGTTGTACCGGCCAAAATGGGCCAGTGTAAAACGTCCTTTACTATCCTGCTTTACCTAGGCCTACAGCAGAACAATAGAAGTGTCCTTAACTCCTGCGCCCTCTAATGATAAACGAGATGGCTCTGCTATACAGGAGAGATGACATGTGAGCTATAGAATCTAGTAAATACAGCTCTGGTGCTCTTACTTTCTCTCACTCTGTAACTCGTCTTTCTTGTTTTTCACTTCATAGTACTTCTTGTCCAGTTCTTCCACTCGAGCCTTTACTTCGTTAAGATCTTGATCCAATTTCTAAAAATCCCCCAAAAACAAAACATAGACATACATGGATATTCACGCACAAATTTGCTCTATAAAAAGGTCATTATCAATGTCCCTAAACTGCATTAAAGAGGTTGTCCCATGATCAAAGGGGTTGTCCGGTTTCTGCAAATTTGTTATTTTTTGAATAATTAAAAGTTATAAAATGTTCCAGTATACTCTCTGTATTAATTCCTCACGTTTTTTTTAAGATCTCTGCTTGCTGTCATTCAGTAGGGACATTATTTCCTTCCAGTGGATAAAATTCTGTCCTGGTCATGTGATGGGGACACAGGTACTGGGACCATTACAGTTACAGTAGGTGTACCAAAGCTTTGTCTTGTAACGAGCCATGCCACCATGTGTTCATTACATAACCATGTAACGAGCTGTCCACCAGTGTATCCATCACATGACCCTGTAACGAGGCATGCACTTGTGTCCATCACATGACCACGGACAGAGTTTTATCCACTAAGTAAACAATGAATGCTCTTACTGAATAACAAGCAGAGATCTTAAAAACTGTGAGGAATTATACTGACAAATTGTACAAAAAAATTAAGTTAAATTTGCTGAAACCAGACAACCCCTTTAAATATTATAGTTCTCTTTTCGACCATAAAAACCATGTCAGTGGACACACATGCACAGTCTCACCGCTCGGCTCATGGGCAGCGTAGTAATACCTGCTGGTGCACTACAAGCAGCCTCTTCTCACCAACACAGTAAGTGGACATTTCAAGAAGGAATGAAAAGATGCACCAGGGGGCGCCATAACAAGTATGGAACAGTATGTATGGAACAGTATGTATAAGGGGGTAAACAGTGCTGCACAGAATAACTACCAGTGATCACGGCTATTGTGACTGTAACAAGTGTAGACAGTGTGGTTACCAATACACAAATAAATCATTTAAAATCGGGGAGATGAAAAAGGAAGAAGGAGTGAAAAATGTACGGCAAGAAAGGGATTTGTATTTTATTATTATAGTAAAACAAAAGGATTCTGCAAATGGAGTTATGTTAAGAATTAGGGTATGTTCACACTCCGTGTTCTCAGGCGTTCTTCTGGGCGTAAACGCCTCAAAAACGCAAGCTGAACACCTACAAAAATCTGTCCATTGATTTCAATGGGAAAAACTGCATTTCGTTCAGATGGGGCGTTTTTACGCGGCGCGTAAAAAACGACCTGTAAAAAGAAGCAGGTCACTTTTTGAGACATTTTTGGAGCTGTTTTTCATTGTGTCAATAGAAAAAACCCTCCAAAAAAAAAAAAAAGCATAAAGAAAAAAATGTGATGCTTTAAAAACGTCTTAAAACAGCTGCGTATTTTACAGCCGTTTTTACTTTAACGTGTGAACATACCCTTACTCTAAATCCATCATGAGACAGAAACACATGCAGCTTGTCCCAGGCTGATCTAGGAGGGAGACCTAAATGGAGCCCCCCCATCATTTTCTTAATCCAGCTTCACAGTTTAACTTCCTATCAGGTATTGCAATAAAGTTTACGTACAGTGTATTGCTCTAGATTTTTCTCCTTATTTGCCTCCGTGTCTTCAAGATCTTTATGTATCGCAGCAATCTGCCGTTTCTTGTCATTTATGGCCTGATCTAAAGACTTCAGCTCCTTTTTAATCCATTTGTCTCTCTCTTCTTTAGATGTAAATTGACTGCCACGGCCTTGCTTGGCATACAGATCAGTTCTCTCCTGGGTGGCTTGTGCCAATCTATATAGAAATACAAAGTAATATTTGGAGTCTAAAAAACAAATCTACTTGAAAAAGAAACCTCACACAGCTTCATCCAACCAATAAAAGAACACACAACTGTATCACACTGCAAATACTTACAATTTATTCTATCAAATAAATTGTACCAGTAACAGAGTTCCATCAAATAAACGCACATATCCAGCAATGCCATTAGTATTTAAGCAATTGCTTTTACATTTAAGATGTGCAGAGACAATATAGGCCTAAGCATGTGCGGCTTTACTGATCCTATATATACAAACCTTGCAATGCCACTTTCTTCCTTTTGTTTAACGCTGCTGAATTTAGGCTCGGTCTCTGCCAGCTCTTTCTGCTTTTCCTCAATCTTTTCCAGTAATTTCTGTCTTTCTTTCAAGAGACGTTTCTTAAATGGAGAAAAGAGTTCAAGTTATTCGATGTTCGTTCGGCTCTTGTGCATAGAAACTACTCAACTGCCTGGAACCCACTGCACACAGCCCTGTCAGATTAGCCCAGCCACCCAGCGCTACGGCCACACAATCCCACCACCCTATGCTTGATGTAGACTTGGTTACCCTCTGCTCGCTGTTGCCAGCCAGTTCATCCTGCAGGTCCTTGGCTTTCAGCTCTAGTTTTGTCCTTTGCTTTATCTGCTCCTGTCTTTCAGAGCTCAGCTGCTCCTTCTCTTCTTTCATTGCAGAGATCTTGGATTTTAACTCTCGCACCTGACGTTCAACATCCTTTGGAAAAAAGCAAAACGGAAAAAAATAGTCAAAAGGATTATCTAATTCCACCAAAAATTATTTGCGTTTCCAAGTACACGGGAAAAAAATATGACTGTATAAACAGCGACAATTATGTATAGGTTCTGTGGCTGTAATTGTATAAATATATATTTATTTATAGTTACAACTATTCTAAAATAGGGCCAATTTAGTTTTTTCCACATAAAGTAACTCATCCACAGTGTTAAGCAAAGACCCAGCTGAGCACATACCATTTGAGTAACAGAAGATGTGTTGTCTGGCTTAAAAAAAATCCTGTTTCAAAAACCCTTTTAGGGACTTCTGAGTTAAGAGTACAATACCCCAAATAGTACCGCAATCTAGCATTTAGAGCTGAAAACGGCTACAAAGTGTCTCTCTCACCCGGAATACCTGGCAATACAAGGATAGCCCATTGTTTTTAATGGACACCTTGTAATGCTTAATATTTCCTGTGGGAGCACTGTAGGGGAATTGAACACTGCGGCAGGGTTCCTCATAGATTATAGCAGATTGCTGGGGGTTCCCAGCTGCTGTGATCGGCTTATCCTTGGGAAACCTTTCTTTAAATAAAAAAAGGAGAATTGCTCCGAGAACATCCCATTTGAGGCTAGGTTCACACGACCTATTTTCAGGCGTAAACGAGGCGTATTATGCCTCGTTTTACGTCTGAAAATAGGGCTACAATACGTCGGCAAACATCTGCCCATTCATTTGAATGGGTTTGCCGACGTACTGTGCAGACAACCTGTAATTTACGCGTCGTCGTTTGACAGCTGTCAAACGACGACGCGTAAATGGACTGCCTCGGCAAAGAAGTGCAGGACACTTATACATTATATGCAGGACACTTATATACATTATATGCGGGACACTTCTTTGCCACGTAATTTGAGCTGTTCTTCATTGAACTCAATGAAGCACAGCTCAAGATTTACGAGCGTCTCAGACGGCTCGCAAAATGCGAGGAGGAGCATTTACGTGTGAAACGAGGCAGCTGTTAACAGTCTGTCTTTTCACACGTAAATGCCTCTCATCGTGTGAACATACCCTTAGAGGTTATTGAATTTTAAAACCACACAATTACGTTTTATATAAAACTTTTTTTTTTTTTTTTTTACTGTTAAAGGTTTTCTCACAAATTACTTTATGGCATAACCACTGGATAGTTCATAAAGTAAGGTTGGTGAAGTTACACCGGCTGTTTCCGTATCTCCCATTCACCGCCTTGGAGGGTGACTGAACATGCGCAGCCACTTCTATGTCAGCAACAAGGACCGTGCGTCTCCATTCCTGGGATGGATGGGGAAATATGGAAACCGACCAAGTATTAGCAATTACAGAACTGGTTTACAATGCTCACCTCCATTTTATCCCTGGCATCCTGTTGAGCATCTCTCAGCTGCCTTGATTTTTCACCACTTGTCTCTCTTTTTGAAGAAAGCTAAAAGAGAAAAATAAAAAAAAGAGCATTATTGGTTGCTACAAAGGCTGAAATCTGCCCACAGACATTAAAGGAATCACATGGACATCATAGAGGAGGGTCCGCAGCTTGGGACCTCCTATTAGCCAGAGCAGAACATCCCACACTATGGAGAACTTGGAGCGACTATATGTTTGACAATGAATTTGAACAGGTTAAAAATGTGTGGCCACAGATTTCACCAAATTTCAGCAGCTGGACACGTGAAGAATAGTCACTCGCCTCATCAAGCTTGGCCCGCGTCTCATTCAGCTCCTGGTTGTAGATGGTGTACTCAAGGGCTCTCCTCATCTTATCCCACTTCTGGTACTGAGCTAACTCTTCCTTTTCTTCCTCCAGGGTGTGCAGCCGCTCTTCAATATACTTCAGCAGTTCATTAATCTTCTCTCGTTTACCCTCTGGAAGGAAATCACACAACATGTAACCAGCAGACACAACACAGATACAAGTCCTTAAGAAATGTTACTGACCAGTTTCCTTCATCAGCGAGATACTTTCTTCTTTACGTTCATCATATACCCTGGTCCCGGCGACTTCACGAAGCAGTTTCAACCTTTGAGAATCTGGGGCAGTCGCCATCTGGTTAATCTACAATAGTAAATGCAACATAATTAACGGTTTAGATTTTTAATGCTTTGGAGAGAATGGACAAAACCCATCGGTTAGGCATTCACATTGCACCTACTTGTGAGATATTGTGCTATGTCAAAATAAAAGCAAGGTAATTGCTCTCTAAGGCTAGATTCACATTTACGTTTTGCGCACGTAAACGCTGCAGTGTTTTTTCTTGCGTTGCTGTTCCGTGTGGCATCCGTGTACGGTGCGCGTCTGCATTTTTTACGCACGTATGTCATGCGTTTTTAACGTCTACAAAAAAACAAAACTGAAGGTGACATCCGTTGGCCGGCCGTTGTTTTCACGCAGCCATTGACTTCAATGGGCTGCGTGGTGCGCAAAAACGCACAAAAATAGGACCTGCAGTAACTTTCATGCATCGGACAAAAAACACGGTCGTAAAATACGCTCATGTGAATCAGGCCTAAGGCTCTGTTCACTAATTCTGGGTTCTGTCTGGATCTCCATCTGCTTTTCCGGTGTTTTTGATGGAGAGGATAGAAAAGTCTGTAACACTATACGTGCCATGAAAAATACAGAACCCCCAACGGACACCAGTAGAGTAATTGGGATTGGTCAGGGTTCGCCAGTATCCAATTGAAAACTGATCCTGCATAGCTGTCAGACCAAGTAGCCCATTTTTTTTTTTTAAATATATACAGTATGGAACACTTATAAAAATGCATAAAAAGAGGGGGGGGGGGGGAAGACTGGTGACAAAACACCGGATAGGTCATCAGTATATGATCGGTGGTGGTCTGACACCCGGACAGACCCGCTGCTCTGGCTGCCTCCGTTCACGGACACCCACGCCGGAAGCAGATGGCTCCGGCCACGGAATAGTGGCCAAGCTGCAGCTCTGCTCCTATTCAAGCGCATAGGAGAGCTGCAGCTAGGCAGCACGGCCGCTATGCAATGTACGGAGCCAGCCGCTTCCGTCTCCATACATAGACTGTGCAATGACATCTGGTGCCTGCAGCAAGCCGGTGCAGCTGATCGGTGCGAGGTCCGAGTGTCGCACCTGCAAAGATGATATACTGATGACCTATCCGGTGGATAGGTCATCAGTTGTCCGGTAGTGGACAGCCCCCTTAATCCTGCATGAATAGGACCAGGATTATCAGGTCATAAAAAATAAAAAAACAGGCACTAAACTAAATTTTCAGCTATCGGGTATCTTATAACGGGTTTTCTCTTCTGGTCTTTAAAGAGACTTTGTCAGCTCTGAAACCCCCCTAAACTACAATAATCAGTAAATACCTATCATATTGCTTTTAGTATGATATTAAAATAAATGTTATTTATTTATGTTCTTGTGTTGTACGTGTTACTTCTTTCTTACTTTTACTTCTCTATGGGGGCTGCCATTTTTTTTTTCATCTCTGTATGTGTCGATTAACGACACATACAGAAATGGAATACGGCACATACATCCCCATAGAGAATGCGAACGGGAGCCGTTCCATTCTCTGAAGCGTATGCCGTCTGTGTTGGAACGGCGAATGCGCCGCTCCCACATAGACCAAAACAAAGCTAGTTAGCAGAGCGAAATCCGGCGCTATTTTCATGTGGACCGGAAGCCGCTGCCGGACAGTAAGATGAAGACTTCCGGGCGCGGCTTCTGGCCATATGTTCAAGGAAGCGAAGGCGCAAGACATAGGAGCGGAGGCAGCAGCAGGAAATTTATGTTCCTGTATATTCGTGTTATACTGTCTGATTACCATTGTATCTAATCCTCCTACACTGTGAAGTCGCTCAGACAATGGCGGCACACAATGTAGGAGGTTACATAGTTAGTACGGCTGAAAAAAGACACATGTCCATCAAGTTCAACCAAGGGACGGGAAAAGGGAAGGAAAAATTTCTACACACAGGAGCGAATATTTTTTTGTTCTAGGAAATTATCTAAGCCTTTTTTGCAGCATCTCCTGTCCCTGCTGTGACGGCTCCTGCGGTGACTATTCCATAGATTCACAGTTCTCACTGTAAAGAAGCCTTGTCGCCTCTGCAGTTTGAACCTTTTTTTCTCCAGACGGAGGGAGCGCCCCCTTGTTTTTTGAGGGGGTTTTACAAGGAACAGGATTTCACCATATTTTTTGTATGTGCCATTAATATATTTATATAAGTTAATCATGTCCCCCCTTAGTCGTCTCTTTTCAAGACTAAATAGGTTTAATTCTTTTAATCTTTCCTCATAACTTAGATTCTCCGCGCCCCTAATTAGCTTCGTTGCTCTTCTTTGTATTTTTTCATCCTTTCTATGAACCGGAGCCCAGAACTGAACTGCATATTCTAGATGAGGCCTCACTAATGCTTTGTAAAGTGGTAATATTACATCCCTGTCCCGCGTGTCCATGCCTCTTTTAATACACGACAATATCCTGCTGGCCTTTGAAGCAGCTGATTGACATTGCATGCTGTTATTTAATTTATGATTTACAAGTACACCCAGATCCTTCTCAACAAGTGAATGCGCCAGTGTAGCGCCCCCTAGGACATATGATGTATGCAGATTATTACACCCAGATCCTTCTCTACAAGTGACTCCCCCAGTGTAGCGCCCCCTAGGACATATGATGCATGCAGGTTGTTGGTACCCAGATGCATAACTTTACACTTATCTACATTAAACTTCATCTGCCAAGTGGACGCACAAACAGTTTGTTTAAATCCGCTTCCAATTCATGAACATCTTCCATAGTCTGAACTATATTACATAGCTTGGTGTCATCTGCAAAAATAGAAATAGTGCTATTAATCCCATCCTCTATATCATTAATAAATAAGTTGAATAATAGTGGTCCCAGCACTGAACCCTGGGGTCACCACTTATAACCGGGGACCATTCAGAGAAGGAATCATTGACCACAACTCTCTGGATACGGTCCTTGAGCCAATTCTCAATCCAATTACAAACTATATTTTCTAAACCTATAGTCCTTAATTTACCCATTAGACGTCTATGGGGGACAGTGTCAAATGCCTTTGCAAAGTCCAGAAACACTAAATCCACAGCGGCCCCTCTGTCTAGGCTTCTACTCACCTCTCATATAAACATTATATCCACAGCGGCCCCTCTGTCTAGACTTCTGCTCACCTCTCATATAAACACTAAATCCACAGCGGCCCCTCTGTCTAGACTTCTGCTCACCTCTTCATAAAAACAGATTAGGTTAGTTTGACAACTTCTGTCCTTAGTAAAACCGTGCTGGCTGTCACTTATAATACTATTTTTTGTCACATAATCCTGTATATAGTCCCTCAATAACCCCTCAAACATTTTCCCCACGATGGATGTTAAGCTTACTGGTCTATAATTACCCGGGGAAGACCTAGAGCCCTTTTTGAAAATAGGCACCACATTTGCGCTGCGCCAGTCCCTTGGCACTATACCAGTCACTAGAGATTCTCTGAATATTATGAAAAGGGGGACAGAAATAACTGAACTAAGCTCTTTAAGAATTCTAGGGTGTAACCCATCTGGTCCCGGGGCCTTGTGCACATTTATTTTATTTAGTTTAGCTTGGACCATCTCTACATTCATCCAATTCAGTATATCAACTGGTATATTAACAGCACTGGCACCGGCTACATCAGCTGCTCAGCACTGGCACCAGCTACATCAGCTGCTCAGCACTGGCACCAGCTACATCAGCTCCTCAGCACTGGCACCGGCTACATCAGCTCCTCAGCACTGGCACCAGCTACATCAGCTCCTCAGCACTGGCAGCGGCTACATCAGCTCCTCAGCACTGGCACCGGCTACATCAGCTGCTCTTTCTTCTGTTGTATATACAGAGCTAAAGAACCCATTTAGTAACTCTGCCCTCTCTTGATCCCCTGTGATCAACTCCCCATTACCATTATCTAGGGGTCCTACATGTTCAGACCTTGGCTTTTTTGCATTTATATACTTGAAGAATTTTTTAGGATTTGTTTTACTATCCTTGGCCACCTGCCTTTCATTTTGTATTTTTGCTAATTTTATTACATTTTTACAGATTTTATTAAGCTCTTTATATTTTACAAAGGCTACAGCTGTACCCTCAGATTTGTATTTTTGAAATGCCCTTTTTTTGTCATGTATTGCCCCTTTCACAGAAGGTGTAAGCCATGTGGGGTTTAATTTGAGTCGTTTATACTTGTTACCTATAGGAATAAATTTTGCACTATAATAACTCAAAGTAGATTTGAAAATCTCCCATTTATCATTTGTTCCATTATTTGACATTAGTTCTTCCCAGTCCATATCCTGAATTGCTGCCCTCATCCTGGGGAAATTGGCTTTCTTAAAATTAAATGTTTTTGCCCTCCCAGCCTGCGTTTGTTTTTTACAGTATAGGTAAAATGTAACTATATTGTGATCACTGTTACCGAGGTTTTCACGAACATTGACATTCCCAACAAGATCTGCATTATTAGAAATGACCAGATCCAACAGAGCTTCACCTCTAGTCGGGTCTTCCACAAACTGGCCCATTTGAAGATTCAACCCCCTCCTTCTGGCACTAGCCAGAATAAGGGAGGGGGGATTGTGCGAGGACACTAGAGCAAGTGTGTCTACCCCAAATTTGCAGCATAAAGCAATGAGGTTGCTTTACCACATTGACCATGCTGCAATTTTGGGAACTGCTCCCTCTAGTGACAAGCACATGGAAATGTTATTAATTGGAATCTAATTTATAATATTTCCTGACTTTTGAAAAAATTAAAACAATGTGTAAATCACTTAAATAATAACTAGAAAAAAATATATAAAAAATTCTAGCGACACATTCCCTTTAAAATACGCTGATTCCAGAGTCTGTACGTTTCTTTATACTTACTTGCATTCCCTCACTGTAAACCCGCAAACGGGCCGGGCGCTGCATGATGACGAGAAGTCCTATAAGTCCTCTCCATGCATCAGCACGCAGCCCGTTTGCGGTCTTACAGCGGGAGATGCGAGTAGAAAGTTAAAACTTACAGGTTCGGAATCAGCGTCTTTTAAGCTATTTAACTGATTATTGTCATTTAGGGGGGGGGGGGTTTCGCAGGCGACAGTCTGTTAAGTTTATCATGCAGTTCTATTCTGGGATGGTTCAGGATTATCAGATACCATATGAAAGGAAGTCCCCTATATCCGCAGACTGCAATAGTCCATCATTCCTGCTTTGTTCGTGTATAAATACATTTTCCGCAGATGTTAGACGTCAATGTACAAACTGACCTTACCTTGCCTTGTTTTACAATGTAATACGGATTACTGCGAGAAAATCCAGCACTTTCCAATAGATTCATAACGTCATTCTTACTATATAAAAAAATAAATAAAAAAAATTTATATACAGAGTCTCTGAGAAGATCCCAGTGTCGTTTATTACAAACTGCACAGCAGAAGCTTTGACTGCTATAATCCCTGTTCCTGGACTGTCTGCTCTGTGTTGTGAATACGTGGAGTCGTCTCCCCCAACAACACACATTGACAGCTTCTCCAGTATACAAGCCAATACAGGGAGCCAGTATCCTCTGAGCGGTGATTTGGAGGAATGTACTGGAAGGACGAATACAAGAGTTCTATACAAGATTTATGCTAATTAGTTTCTTAATGACCAACTGGGCGTTGTACAGAGGAGTGTATGACGCTGACCAATCAGTGACCAATCCGCGTCATACACTTCTCCCCATTCATTTTTAGCTGTACTCGCAGCACAGCGTGATGTTGAGATCACGCTGTGCAGTTACATACTCCCACAGAAACTTTACCAAAGTGTCTTGAGAGTGAATAGACATCACCTCCAGTCAGGACGCGATGTCGATTCACCCTCCCGACACTTTGGTAAAGTTTCTGTGGGAGTATGTAACTGCACAGCGTGATCTCAACATCACGCTGTGCTGCGAGTACAGCTAAAAATGAATGGGGAGAAGTGTATGACGCGAATTGGTCACTGATTGGTCAGCGTCATACACTCCTCTGTACAACGCCCAGTTGGTCATTAAGAAACTAATTAGCATAAATCTAAAATTGTTCATAACTTGCCCAAAAATGATAGTTTTTCAAAATAAAAACCACTGCTGTCTACATTACAGCGCCGATCACATTATATAGGAGACAGGGCACTTATAATGTGGTGACAGAGACTCTTTAAAATAAAGTTAATTTCAAGGGCAAGGAGAAAAAATTAGTCTCTGTTCACATTTGTGCTGGAGGGTCTGCTGCAAATTCCATCTGATTTGATGGAAAGAATAGCGCTGCAAGCGGCGCTATCCTAACTGTTAAGAAACGCCGGAAGAGACAATGGGATCCATCAGGCGATAGTGGTTTCTGTAGTACAACTGATCCGCCACTGCGCTGTGGTTTCTGTTCTAAACGCACAGATGTGAACAGAGCTCAATAGTGGGAAAAAAAGCAATCCTATGGAAAGACATAATATATGATGAAAGCAGCACTCGAACAACTAAATCTGCTCCAAAAGCCCTAACCTTTTTGGACAATAACTACTCGTGCCATAGACAATACTGATCTCTATCGTTACATAGGCATTAAATAATGGTATAATATTTCTGCTCTCACGGCACACCGAGGCCTGGTGCTCTTCACCATGAAATAAAAAAGGGAAAAAAATAAAAAATAAAAACTTACGTCACCATTTTCTTGTCTAGGAAATACTGATCCTTTTTGGCCCCAATAACTCTACGTAGGGAAACCTCCTCCTTGTCAATCTAGCAAAAAATTTAAATAAATTAATTTATGTAATTAAAGCGATATTCTACAAGATATGACAAATATTTAAGTTGAGAAAAAAATAACTTCAACTAATGAGAGCAAAAGATATTTGTCTGCGATATTACTAACCGGCAGCCGGTTGTCAGAGTTGTCAAATATGATTTCCACGAAAGCAGAAATGACTCGAGGGCCCGTCCCCTCCTGAAAGATAAAAAAAAAACAAAAAACATTTTTGGCCGAAACCAGAGGAACTTTCTGGGGATGATACATAGTAGAGACATTTACATGGCAGCAGAATGCTTTTATGAATGGCTTAAGTGCTGGAATTGTCATTGATTTAAATTCTGGCCAAATTACACGTGGGGCATGAGAGGTAAACGGCGTCCATCCTGGGAGGTTCTCAGCACTGGACATACGAGACATCAAGTAGTGATCATGGAGCACAGAGGTTTCTACAGTTCACGTCACTCATCCCATTGAAGAGCACTACCGTCAGCCTCTCCACAGCCGGAATCGACTGATAACAGAGAGCAATAGATAACATTCAAATACACAGCAAACAGAGATGAGTGATGGCTCAAAGTGGCAATAACACTTCAGATAGTGGTCAGCAGCTATTCCTTCGGACTCCACTAGACATACACATTTGGCTCGGCCGATCGTGCACGAGTTTTCAAAGGAGGGGGGGGGGGATAAGCGGCTGCCGGACACCAGAGGAAGTGACTTATGTCGTTTTCAACACACCCAATACTTTTCTCCCCTAAAATCTGCCAATAAGGGAAAAGTCAGGGGACCCCCATATACAGATAGTTGGCCAGTTCCATCATAATCAAGATATTAACAGTTCAAAACAGTAAAAATAATAAGATGTACTCACATGCAGGAGAGCCAAACGCTGCTCCGGGCGTAAGTGACTGAACTCATCACTAAGTACAAACTGAATGGCTGTAAAATAGGAAGAGAGATTAGTATCCGCCACATACGATCACGATCAGAGTCTACAAAGCAAAAACATATGGAATGTAACATTTTATCAAACCCTAAAAAAAAATAAGATTAAGGCTTATCCACGGGAGAATTACGGCCCCATTCATTCCTATGGGGCCATGCACACGACTGTGGTTTCCACAGTCCGTGCATGGCCCGGGAGCCCGGACCGCAGAAAGAACGGACATGTCTAATTACGGCCGTGTTCTGGTGCATAGAAAATAATGGCCGCGGCCATGTGCACGGCCTGCGATTTGTGGGCGGCTCGCGGCTGACACTCCGACACCGGCCGACCCGAAAATCACAGCCGTGACATGGCTACGATCGTGTGCACGAGGCCTTGTAAAGACCTATCCGGGAGCCAGACCTCTTTATATTATGGCATCTGTTATGTTCACACTGGATAGATTGGCTGCTTATTTTCCGTGCATTTTCAAAAGCGCCATTCACAAGATACAGAAAAAAATATATATATATCTTTTTCAAATCTACTGCAGAAAGAGGATAGATATAGCAGCAGATTTCAGACTTGGCATTATAAAAAGTGAAACCCAAGGTCAATTCCACACGTTGGGGTTGTGGATTTTTGTTGCAGATTTTTCCCACATGAATATCAGATAATAAAACTGAGAAAGTGGAAGCCACGGCCCAACAGCCCCCAAACTACACCTTCCAGGGGCTGGAGATACAGCATCCACTTTTGTATTATCTAATAGATGTGATGATATATAGAGGGGTCTGGCTCCAGGATAGATCATTAGGGTAGATTTTTTGATTGGACAGGATACAGACTGGCAGACGCTGCCCCCGATCTCTCATAACGGCACACGCTGTATAAGGGACGTGCCAGAAAGATGCAACAAATTTGACACTTGTCTCTTCCTCTTCACTGGGGCACTTTACACCGATAAACTGCTCCAAAAATTAAAAACTACCAAGAAAGGTGCAGAAAGTGTCTAAACACGTAATAAATGTGGTGCGCACAATGTTCTCATTGTATTTTACTCGGTTAATCTCCATTATTTTCTTAGTAAAGAGGTTTTCAGATCTAACAAAGACTAAATGCGATGGACACTTTTTAACGGAAATGTTATTTATAGGGAATCTGTCAGTAGTTAGGAGACCTCAAAACTGTTGACACCGCCATCTAGGGGAAGGGGAGGGTAGTGTAAACATAACTTTTATCTCAGTCATGCGTAATGATGTAACTCTTTGAAGGCAATTTTTTTTTTTTTTAATAACTCGATGTTGATTTTAAACAAATGTTGTTATATTTGCGATTATTGATCAGATTCAAGTTAATTTTACAAAACTTATTTCCTTGTCATCGTCAGTTACAAGGGAAACAACCCTGATGATGTGACAGAAATCAGTCAAGGCTGCGCTGGATCTAGTCACATGATAGTTGTCCTGACGATCACGTGATCATCGAGCGCTGACCGATTAGACAAAGTTTCGGACTTCTCTACTATGGCGCTGCAGAATAAAGCCCCTTAAAGGGGTTTTCCCACGACACACATATATCCTATCCTGTGGATAGAGAATACGTGCGATTGCTGGTGGCCCGACCGCTCGGACACCCAGCGATGAAGAGAACGGGGGACCTAAATTCCCTCAAAGTGCTCCATTAAAATGAAGAGCATGCTCGGCCTGCGCTCCATTCATTTCTATGGGACTGCTATCCCCGGCTGCTCCATATAAATGAATGGACGACGGCTGGCCAGGCATGCGCTTCATTCTTATGGAACACTTTAGGCACCCCGTTCTCCTTGTCGCTGGGGGTCCAAGCGGTCGGAGCCCCAGTGATCACACATGTATCCCCTTATCCTGTGGATAGGGGAGACGCGTTTATGGGAAAACTCATTTAATTGCGGATGTAAGAACATTGTGTACAGTCAGCAATAGGTTAATACTATACAGTCTGCCACACTCATGTAGCCCCTCACTAGTGATTTGATTGGCCGATAGCAACACATTCAGAGAATCGTCGTCCATTTTTCGAGCTCGGAACAATTATGTTTGCCATTGACGAGCCCTCAATCTGTCTGGGATCGGACTTGATTTTTGGGTCGTTTGTCATGTACAGTTGTTTGGTACAAAAAAATTATGTCATGAAATGGGCTTTATATTAAACATCGGAGGTTTATTATCTTCATGCACGTCCGGAATAGACGAAAAAAATCTCTGCCGCAACAGTCAATCGTGGCACCGCAAGCCTTTCTTCTTCTTCTCACCCCTTATCTTCAAGCACCGAAATAATTCCAAATGCGTTGGACTGAATCCTCCACCCCGGTATGAAGGTCTGCCCCCGGACTAATGTCTTCTGACAAAATGGCGACAAATATCACGCTTTTGTTTGCTGGGCTTGACCATGCGGATGTGAATTCATTTAAATGTTCCCGACCACTAAAGATTTTGCGCAGATGTTTATTCTCATCACGTCCGTTACCGTCATCTGTTTTGTCAGTGGACGTTGATCGATAAGCCGGCGATCGCTCAGTCACTAATGTACGTCCAGCTTTAGTGGCCTCATTGTCTGTTTTTCTCTGCATTCACCTATTCCCGTACTAATTGTCACACATAAAACAACACAATAATCATGAGAGGAAGCGGCAGAACTCACCGTAGAAAAAATTACTTTTGCCGGATCCATTTCTTCCCACTGAAATAAAAGGATAAGAGCCATTAGTGGTTATTACACAGCAGTGGTGACGGAACATATAACATCCGTTACACGGCGGCGCTCATCCCATACACGGCGGCGCTCATCCCATACACGGCGGCGCTCATCCCATACACGGCGGCGCTCATCCCATACACGGCGGCGCTCATCCCATACACGGCGGCGCTCATCCCATACACGGCGGCGCTCATCCCATACACGGCGGCGCTCATCCCATACACGGCGGCGCTCATCCCATACACGGGGGCGCTCATCCCATACACGGCGGCGCTCATCCCATACACGGCGGCGCTCATCCCATACACGGCGGCGCTCATCCCATACACGGCGACGCTCATCCCATACACGGCGGCGCTCATCCCATACACGGCGACGCTCATCCCATACACGGCGACGCTCATCCCATACACGGCGGCGCTCATCCCATACACGGGGGCGCTCATCCCATACACGGCGGCGCTCATCCCATACACGGCGGCGCTCATCCCATACACGGGGGCGCTCATCCCATACACGGCGGCGCTCATCCCATACACGGCGGCGCTCATCCCATACACGGCGACGCTCATCCCATACACGGCGACGCTCATCCCATACACGGCGGCGCTCATCCCATACACGGCGGCGCTCATCCCATACACGGCGGCGCTCATCCCATACACGGCGGCGCTCATCCCATACACGGCGACGCTCATCCCATACACGGCGACGCTCATCCCATACACGGCGACGCTCATCCCATACACGGCGGCGCTCATCCCATACACGGCGGCGCTCATCCCATACACGGGGGCGCTCATCCCATACACGGGGGCGCTCATCCCATACACGGCGGCGCTCATCCCATACACGGCGGCGCTCATCCCATACACGGCGGCGCTCATCCCATACACGGCGGCGCTCATCCCATACACGGCGGCGCTCATCCCATACACGGCGGCGCTCATCCCATACACGGCGGCGCTCATCCCATACACGGCGACGCTCATCCCATACACGGCGGCGCTCATCCCATACACGGCGGCGCTCATCCCATACACGGCGGCGCTCATCCCATACACGGCGGCGCTCATCCCATACACGGCGGCGCTCATCCCATACACGGCGGCGCTCATCCCATACACGGGGGCGCTCATCCCATACACGGGGGCGCTCATCCCATACACGGCGGCGCTCATCCCATACACGGCGGCGCTCATCCCATACACGGCGGCGCTCATCCCATACACGGCGACGCTCATCCCATACACGGCGGCGCTCATCCCATACACGGCGGCGCTCATCCCATACACGGCGACGCTCATCCCATACACGGCGACGCTCATCCCATACACGGCGGCGCTCATCCCATACACGGGGGCGCTCATCCCATACACGGCGGCGCTCATCCCATACACGGCGGCGCTCATCCCATACACGGCGGCGCTCATCCCATACACGGCGGCGCTCATCAGTCCCGTGGATAGGTCATCATTATGAAAAACCGCCCTGTGAGCCCCTTTGTTGTCCACAGATCTATGAGGATTGGGCAATGTTGTTTCCCCTCCCCGTGACGCTCGGCGTGACGCTCATGGGCAGGTCGGAGCAGAGGTGCGGCCGTGCGGCTCATACTTACCAATCACATTGTGCTTAGAACTAAATGGATCCACAATGGTCTGATCTCTGTAGCTGCGGAAGCCCTGGATGATCACCTGAGAGAAGACAAAAAACATCAGCAACTACAGCCCCCATCATCCCAACCCCAACGTCTCCCTGATGTATCCAGACAAGTCATCCACAGCTCACAATGATTATTGAATCTTTCATTCCGGTAGAGCTCCAAGTAAAAGCAAATGATAAACTAACGATCAACAAACTTCTGACGTGTCATAGTGAGATATAATAGTGACGTGTCAGAAGATTGTATTGGTGGGGTCCGAGCACTGAGACCCCCACTAATCGCTAGAAAGAAGCAGCTGAAGAACTCGTGTGAGCGCTGATCCGCTTCGTGTCTGATCGGCTTTTTCCGGAAATAAACGTATCGGAGTGCGGGCTGAATAGAAAGTCTATGCCCCCGTACTTCGATACATCTATTTCCGGAAAAAGCCGAGCAGACAGGAAGCGTCCGAGCGCTCACACGAGTTCTTCAGCTGCTTCGTCCTAGCGATTGGTGGGGGTCTCGGATTGGTGGGGGGGGTCTCCGTGCTCGGATTGGTGGCGGGGTCTCCGTGCTCGGATTGGTGGGGGGGTCTCCGTGCTCGGATTGGCGGGGGGGTCTCCGTGCTCGGATTGGCGGGGGGGTCTCCGTGCTCGGATTGGCGGGGGGGTCTCCGTGCTCGGATTGGCGGGGGGGTCTCCGTGCTCGGATTGGCGGGGGGGTCTCCGTGCTCGGATTGGCGGGGGGGTCTCCGTGCTCGGATTGGCGGGGGGGTCTCCGTGCTCGGATTGGCGGGGGGGTCTCCGTGCTCGGATTGGCGGGGGGGTCTCCGTGCTCGGATTGGCGGGGGGGTCTCCGTGCTCGGATTGGCGGGGGGGTCTCCGTGCTCGGATTGGCGGGGGGGTCTCCGTGCTCGGACCCCCCACCAATACACACTTCTGACATGTCACTAGTTTGGTTATTACCGGGATGGCGTCACCGCAGACATTTATAGTGGATCCTCGGGATATAGGAAATGTCTGATAGATGCGGGTTCAACCCATCTCCCAAACTGGTCCTCTGAACCCCCTCCCGCCTGGTGCCGCTTCCAGGCAGCGCATAGGTCATCCCATCAGACACCCGTGCGCTGCCTCACCAGACGAGACGGGGGCCGGCGACTCATGATCATGATAAAGGTGCGCTGAGGGAAGACCCTTTAAGGCTATGTTCACACTGAGTTTTTTGACTCGGAAACCGCTCCGCAAAACTCGCCAAAAAATGGCCGAAAATGCCTTTCATTGATTTCAATGGAAGGCAGGGGCGGTTTTCTCCCACGACCGGTAAAACCGTCTCGCGGGACGATGCGGGGACATGCCCTATCTTCGCGCGGTTACACCTCTGACATCAATGGGAGGCAGAGAAAGCGTATTTCGCTGTGTTTTATGCTCACGGTGCTCAATGGCCGCGAAAATCATCGTGCCGGGAGAGCAAAATCTGCCTCGACCTTCCAAACTGAATTTTGGGGCAGATTTTTCGCTTGCAAAAAATTCAGTGTGAACTCGGCCTAAAGGGGTTATCAAGTCGCTAAAAATTGTTGTCTATCCCCAGGACAGGTATCAATAGCTGATGGGTCAGGGTCCGACTCCCGGGACCCCCCCACCGTTCAGCCGTTTTGAGGGGGATCGGTGCTCATACGATCAGCGGGGGTCCCAGGAGTCGGACCCCGACCCATCAGCTGTTGATGACCTGTCCTGGGGATAGACCAACAATTTTTAGCGACTTGATAACTTTGCAATCCCTCAGCTGTGTGACACATTAGGCTCGCCGCCGCCGCGCTGGTTTTTCGCCATAGTTTTGCCACAATTTTGCAAGACCCGCGGTAAAGCAACCGCAAATTGAGCTCCGAGTGTGAACACAGCCATAAATCTGTACATGGTTTAAACTTTGGTATGTAAACACTGAATGTCTTCATTCACTGACAGCAAGCACAGCTCTTGAGAACGGTGAGGCATGGAAACAAAGTACAATAGAAACCACGGATGGGGTTGACTACTGCACCCGACAGCTGAAGAACTACAACTCCCAGAATACAAGGCCCAGGACTGCGGTGCATGCTGGGTGGTGAAGCTCTACAGGTGGGTGATGAAGGGACTACAACTCCCAGCAGGCCTGTCAAAAGTACCACACTGGAAGCTCCACAAGGAACTGCGAATAGGACGAAGCGGTTTTCTGTCAACGATGCTCCAGCACGGGCAGCCGGGGGACTCCAGGCCGAGGCCTCTGCACCGCGCGCAGGCCGCATCCCCGCCGCTCACCTGTTTGATGTACATGGCTGCAGATGACCAGGGGCCCCGTGTCTGCTGCTCCGGGCCGCTCGGTGTGCACGGGCCGCTCTCCCGGATCTTCGGTTTCACCGCTCAGTCTCCCGCCAGCATACAAAATGGCGGCGGTCTCCTCCTTCTGAGACGACGAGGACCGGAGCAAGTGTCAGGGGGAGGAGCTTCACTCAGGGACGTCGGGACAGGTACCGGGGCGGAAGGAGATGGCGGAGAATCAATAACAGAAGAGAAAAAAGGAGGAGGAGTGACGAGAGCGGCGGCCCGGTGGAGTGAGGGGATGCAAAGTGAAGTGACTCCCCCTGGGAGATGGTACAGTCCGGCGGAGAACGCTTGGCGCCAAACTGCGTCTCTGATAAAAACACAAGCGGAAAAAGCGGAGCTCTACTGTGTGTACCGTAATATACTGTATATAACGCCTCTATACGATAATACTGTGTGTACCGTAATATACTGTATAGAACACCTCTATACTATAATACTGTATGTACCGTAATATACTGTATATAAAACCTCTATACTATAATGCCATATGTACAGTAATATACTATATATAACACCTCTACACTATAATACCGTATGTACCGTAATATACTGTATAGAACACCTCTATACTATAATGCCATATGTACAGTAATATACTATATATAACACCTCTACACTATAATACTGCATGTACCGTAATATACTGTATATAAAACCTCTATACTATAATGCCATATGTACAGTAATATACTATATATAACACCTCTACACTATAATACTGTATGTACCGTAATATACTGTATAGAACGCCTCTATACTATAATACCGTAATATACTGTATATAACACCTATGTACTGTAATATACTGTATATAACGCCTCTATACTATAATACCGTATGTACCGTAATATACTGTATATATAACACCTCTATACTATAATGCTGTATGTACCGTAATATACTGTATAGAACACCTCTATAATACTGCATGTACCGTAATGGACTGTATATAACACCTCTATAGTATAAATGGTGAGTTCACACAGAGTATTTTGACGAGTTTTTTGGCGTGGAAACTGCGCTGCAAAAAACGGCCGAAAATGCCTCCCATTGATTTCAGTGGGAGGCAGAGGCGGTTATTTCCCCCGAGCGGTTACGCCTCTGACCTCCCATTGACATCAATGGGAGGCAGAGAAAGCGTATTTCGCGGCGCTCAGTGGCCGCGGACGAAAAACGCCGCAAAAATCGGCGTGCAGGGAGAGGAAAATCTACCTCAAACTTCCAAACGGAATTTTGAGGCAGAATTTCCTCCTGCAAAAAACTCAGTGTGATCCTGTACCGTATATTTATTAAACAGAACATCGCAAAAGATACAGAGTATTTAAATATTTTGTGATATTTTTATGTTAATATTTACATTCAAAAAAATCTAAACAAGTTTTACGTACGACGATGGGTATTCCGGGCAAGAAACCTTACCAAACTGGCGCAGTTTTTCGGCCGGAATATCCGCTGTGGAAAATTGCAGCACTTAGCCGGCCTGCTACCAGTCCGACCGCCTGGGATTACGTTTCATCCTAGGAGACTCCTGCAGCCTGTGATTGGCTTCAGCGGTAACATGGGATGAAACGTCGTCCCAGGAGCCCGGCCTGGAGGGAGGAGCACAGACTTCTGGGTAAGTATAAGATTTGTTTTTATTTTTCTCTGAGTTGCATTTTTTGCGGTGGAATCGTTGTGAACCCATCGCAGAAAACACAACTACAGCTATTTGTTGCGGGTTTTACAGCGTTTATGCAAATACAATTGACGTACTGCGGAATAAAATGTTGAGTGTTTTTTACGCTCCGTATTTACGCAGCGTGTGGATGAGATTTGTTTGATCTCATCCACTTTGCTGCTACTGTATTTGCTGCAGATTTTCCGCAACAAATTCTGTTGCGGAAACTCCGTATTATTTACGCAATGTGTGAACTGACTCTAAAGGTTTACATAGCTGTAGCAATTCCAAAAAGTGACCACCAGGTGGCAATATCGAGCTGCAAAAAAGATTTGCTGTTTCAAAGTGAAATCTTTGTGATTTGTGTTGGAATAAAATGTCATTTTGACCAGATTTCTATCAGGAGCCGCTCGTCCCATGATCTGAGATTTTAGAACAACCTCTCGTCCTCGAATTACAGCTCCTGAGGTTTTATGCAGGTCTTTGAGTGAAAGAAGATAGAGGCTCTGTGCAGATTTCTAAGGTCATTGCAGTGATATGTTATGATTTAATAGGATTCTTTTTATTTAGATAAATTAAGTTACATCAGATAATGGTTCGTAAACCAGAACACGAGGTAGGTGTGTGTGTGTTTGTGTGTGTGTCAGGTTCTGTTCACACTGGCGTCATAGCTTCTTATTTACAAGAGCCATAACAAATCCTATTGACTTATAACGGTTCTGTCAAATTAAAGTTTTCCTACTTGAGAGCATAGCAGCGCATGCTACACTATACTAAAACTCAAGGAGCAATGGAAGCCTGTGAGAGAAGAAGTGCCGGACTATCACGTAGGTTCCTATTCATTTGGAACGGGACGTTATTTGATCCAGACTTATGGACCATAAGGTGCAGTATTAAGGGGGGGTCCATGAATGTGGGGGGGGGGGCATTAAAGCTGAGCTGCAGTACCTGGCTTTAGAACATTTGATGTCCATCTTAATTTTTATGTTACTGTATAAAACAATCTTGCTGTTGTCACACGCCACTCAAGCAGTCGCCATAACCTGATGCTTCCTGTTTGCTGCAGCTCATTTGTCAGCTTTGCTGTATAGAATTGGTCTGATTGAGCAGAGTCCTCTCATCATTAAAATGCGGGCGAGTAAATGATATCTTTATTGCACTGCTGGAGGCCTAGATAAGACAGGATAGAAACATACGTACAGATAAGGCTCTGTATGCAGCTCCCCTGCCACTCGCTTGGGATGGGGCAGTAGGTAATCATGGCTGCACAAGCTGCAGCAATGCAGGGGCGTAGCTAGGGGGGGGCAGGTGTGGCATGTGCCCCAGGCGCAACTAAGAGGGAAGGTGGGGGGGGGCAGGGCCGCACCGTCCAGGCCTGCTGCCTCTCTGAGGGGGTGGTGGCACCACTGAAACAAGCCACCGCCGCCACCACCACCTCCTCCGGCACTATAGGCAATGAACGGCCGGGTTTGTTCCGTGCCTGGCCGTTCAGCGCCTTTCAACGACTCAAGCGGCGCGATTACTTTTTGCGCCGCTTGCGTCGTTGAAAGGCGCTGATTGACAGGGCAGAATGGCTTGCTCTGTCAATCAGCGCCTTCATCGACGCAAGCAGACCTGCTCAGAAGGGAGCAGGTATGCATTGCCACCGGACGACGCGGGAACGGGATTAAGGTGAGTATGTAACTTTTTTTTTTTTATCCTCATAAAAAGTGACTGTTTATATACAGGATATATATAGTGGTGAGCTATATGTGATGCATTATATACAGGGGTGGGCTATATGTTGAGCACTGTCTATAGAGGGGCTAAATGTGGGGTACGTTCTACATGGGGGGGCTACATATGGGACACTATTTTCAGAGGGGGCTATATGTGGGACACTATTTTCAGAGGGGGCTATATGTGGGACACTATCTACAGGGGCTCACGATCTACAAGGGGATCTATGGCAGGCACTATCTACAGCGGGCACTGTGTGTGACACACTGTATGGTACTATAATTGGAGGTGCAGTGTATGGCGCTATTCTATTTAGGGGCACAGTGTCTGGCACCATGAGAACTTAATCTTTGTTTATAGGTGCAGAAATGTTTGAAAAGTGAGAAGCTGAAGACGTTTGAGTTGCAAACTGCAGAAATGGGCTGTGACCGGGAGAAGTCATCATAGAGGACTGGACCGGATGGAGGAGAAATGAGAAAAATAACAACTAGAATCTGACGTCACTTGTCAGTCACTTAAAGTAAATGTTTATTCTGCCTCTAATCAGCACTGTAGTCACTGTATGATTTTTTTTTTTTTTGTGAAATAGCGTCTCCCAGCATATTCTTACCATTGTTTGGGCTATGATGGGAGCTATATATAATTTAGTGCAAACCTATACGGCAGGGGTTGCACTAAATTGAACTGTATTTGTGCTTGTGTTGTATATTTGTTCTGATGCTGTGTGTGTATATATATGTATGAGCTTGGTTCTGATGCTGTATGTGTGTACTGAGCTTGGTTCTGATGCTGTATATATGTACTGAGCTTGGTTCTGATGCTGTATATATGTACTGAGCTTGGTTCTGATGCTGTATATATGTACTGGGCTTGGTTCTGATGCTGTATATATGTACTGGGCTTGGTTCTGATGCTGTATGTGTGTAATGATCTTGGTTCTGATGCTGTATATATGTACTGTGCTTGGTTCTGATGCTGTATATATGTACTGAGCTTGGTTCTGATGCTGTATGTGTGTAATGAGCTTGGTTCTGATGCTGTATATGTGTACTGGGCTTGGTTCTGATGCTGTATGTGTGTAATGAGCTTGGTTCTGATGCTGTATATATGTACTGAGCTTGGTTCTGATGCTGTATGTGTGTAATGATCTTGGTTCTGATGCTGTATATATGTACTGAGCTTGGTTCTGATGCTGTATATATGTACTGAGCTTGGTTCTGATGCTGTATGTGTGTAATGAGCTTGGTTCTGATGCTGTATATATGTACTGAGCTTGGTTCTGATGCTGTATATATGTACTGAGCTTGGTTCTGATGCTGTATATATGTACTGAGCTTGGTTCTGATGCTGTATATATGTACTGAGCTTGGTTCTGATGCTGTATATGTACTGTGCTTGGTTCTGATGCTGTATATATGTACTGTGCTTGGTTCTGATGCTGTATATATATACACGTACTGTGCTCGGTTCTGGTGTTGTGTATAGAATATATTGTTTGTAAAATATACAAATGCCTTTATGCTCGAGTTACATAAAAAAAAAAAAAATTACACCTCATTGATTGGTAGAGAAAACAAACATGGCGAGGGGGGGGGGAGATGTTGGGAAAGAGGTTCGGGGGAGGGGGGCGCACCAAACTGAATCTTTGCCCGGGTGCTGGAAAACCTAGCTACGCCTCTGCAGCAGTGTCATCATTATCATGGTGTGTGGTTTCCTAGCCCTGTGTTCATTGATCTCCCAGCACAGGACTATACAGCAGAGCTGCCAATCACACGGCAGCAGCCCCGCCCACATTCAGCTCCTTAACACAGGGGCGATCAGTAAGGATCTTCTTATTTCAGATGCATAGTGGTTTACTCTCTAGTAATATAGCACCAGCGTGTACAGACAGCTGTATACCAGTCACCCTTATATAGTGGTCTGTTACTTCTGCAGGGAGCTCTTACTTTACCTACATGGATTAGCTCTTCAGAAAAATAACCATGACTTATGAATCTGCGCTGAATGTCTCGGTTCCAGTCTTGATTTCTCATCTGAGAACATATTACTAGCTCTGTCACACAACACACGGTGAGTCACACGCTGAATCACGTACCCACCGCTTTCCTTCTTCCTTTCGGGCCCTCGGCTCCAGCCTATAATTTCACCATAACCCGATGTTTGTTGGTGAATTGCTTTGGATGTCATTCGATTCGTAAAACCTCAGTCGTTGCCACTAAAAATAAGGTGTAAAGACGTATTTACGAAAAGACCTTCCCTATGAAGAAGTCTATGGAACCCAGGACACCGGTACATAAAAGGGGATCAGTATTTCTGCAATGGTCTAATACATAACGTGTGTTGTGGAATATTTCTCTGTTGACTTCAATGGGGCCCCTGGAGCCATTGTTAATGGATTTCCGGTATCCTGGATTGGAGGATGGGTAATTCCTGCCCCCGGTTTCCTCTCTTCTCCTGGGTATATCTCCAGTCTTGGATGATGTGAGGTGGTCGGGGTGTCATCCGACCTTGGTAAGGGCTTGTCTACACGTAGCGGAAATGCGGACGGAAAATACGCAGCGGAATACAGTAGCAAATTGGGTGAGATTTAACAAATCTCCAACCAGAAATTGGCCCTTTAAGAATAACCAGCGACCCTAAAACTGGGTTCACACGTTGGTAAAAATGCAATTTTTTTTTATCTTTGCTGCGATGTGTGAACCCAGTCTTAGGGTAGGGCTACAGCTAGACTTTTTGTAGCGCAGCCGATTGATTTTAACTATTGAGCTACTCTGCAAATGAATACATGGAGTTGCATGTAATCTGGTGGACTGCAGCGGTTACAAGAGATAATCAACCAGTAGCGCTACTAAAAGTTTCCACGTAGCCCGGTCCTTAGTCGTGAGCCAGTGATCATCGTGTCCGCTCCTTCTCGTACAGGTGTTTGCAGGTAATCCCCTGCGTGTCCGGTCATGAAGCTGCACTGACGACCTGCCGGCAGCCCCTCCACCCTTTGAAGTTGCAGGGGGCTCAGGTGTGAGATGAAGAGATGGGGCTGAAGGTTTCTTGTGGGCACACGTCGGGTTTTCACCACTTTTGATAATTTGGGAACAAGAACAAAACAACGAGTTTGTTTTTCAATAAAAAACCACCACATTTATTGGCACAATGAAGGTTCGCACCCCCAAAATACAGGAGAATTATTGCATTGTACCCTGTAATAGTCAGACATGAAAATGAGCAACTGCTTCATTACACAGTAACATCAACCTCCTCTCCAGCAGACGAGGGGTTAAGTAAACAATCCAGTGTTAACCCCCTCAGCGCTGGCACGGACCGTTCAGTCCTTCTTGCCAAACTAAAGCTCAGACCCTTCCGTATGAGGAACTTCTCAGGATGTAGATGGCTTGTTTATTGCAACAAAAATTATAATATATAATTAGCAGCACAACCCAATACAACAGTGTAGGGACATTCAAATTCAGGGACACGGGACACCCCCCCCCCCCCCAAGTGTTGACTTCCTATATATCTTTGTGCATATTAACGTAGACCGGAATGTGACTTTTTTTCTATACAAGTTGCTTTCGGCCATTACAGCCATCGTGCAAGTGGAACCAATGGGGAGGGGGACGATCATATCAAGACTAGGCTTCAAGTGCTTGCAAAACTACAAATCCCAGCAAGCCTGGTGGGTCAATGCGCACAATGCGTATTACATGCGGTTTTGCAGTGCCGCAAAACCGCTGCGTACTACGGTACCAGCATAGTCAATGAGATTCCGGCAAAGTCTCGCGTACGCGCTGCAGTATTTTTTCGCATGTAAAATTGACGTGGGGTGCGGATTTTAATATCGGCAGCATGTCAAATTATCTTGCTTTTCCGCATGCGAGTTGCATCTGCCTACTGTGGAAAATCGCACCAAAACCCGCAACGTAAAACGCACAATTAGGTGTGGTTTTTACCTGCGAATTTCCTGCGTATCGTTGCAGTTTTGGTTCGTATTTTCCATAGCTAAATACGCAACGTGTGCCTGTAGCCTGAATGATCCGGACTGTAGGGCATGCTGGAACGTGTAGTTTCCCAACACCCAAAGGAGCTTCAAGCTTTTTGTTGCAATTACGATACATTTTATAAACTTTGTTGCAACTTGTAGTTCTAAAAGGACATAATGTAAGCCGGTCTCACCCTACTACTTGGAAAATATGTAGCGTTAAACGTGCCCCATATGGATCAAACATACGTTCGTCCATCGGTTAATAGCGACACTGGGTGGGAATTGATGGGCTGCATTATGTTTCCAGTTCAGCGTGGAGTATTGTATTCGGGCAGCCTGCTCCATGCTGTACTGTATTTCTTAAATGCAATTGGCTTGTTCTTCTCTCACCCTGTGAGATTCACTTATATACGGAGGCCATAAAGTACAGTCATCTCAACTACCACCCCCAATAGCCTGAGGAGGAGGAGGCACGGCCGGGAGGATCACTTCCACCCACTTTGGTGGGCAACGCCTATATGTGAACATCTCCACGTCTCTACACTGGCGGCTACAGCGTGCCAGGCCGCTCTCAGGCATACGAGGGCAACACAACTACCTACGAGGCTCCCGCTATGCAGCAATATAGCAATACGCAGGTCGTGGAGCTCCACTCGGAGCTCCACTTGGAGCTTTGGAAGGAATTTAGATTCAGTAGTTTAGATTCATGGTATTAGAGGGGAAGGTATTCAGTACCTTTACTCTAGAGATTGGGGACTCGTAAGAGATCACATGTAATAACGCTAGATAAATACATTGGGTAGATATCCTGTATCGACATGGGAACTTTCTCAAGATGTAAACGGCAGAATCCGAGTAGTCGGAATGTAAAGTCATTAAAGCATTGGATGTAAGCTGGAAGGACGCAACGGTGGTCCATGGGACGGTGCGATGCCAGTTTGATATATTGCACATTATAAAGAAGTTCATGGTTTGTCCGCAGACCCCAGATCAGCAGGACGACGTAGCAGCGATAGGACTGAGTTTCAACTGGTGCACCGGAGACCTGAGCGGGACGGGAGTCAAGACAGTCGGGAAGGAGAAACAAGACCCCTCAAAGTGCTGCCCGAGGTCCATCTCTTCTGCGAAGAACGACACCGCGTCCCTTTTGCAAGACATAACGGGAGGGGCGCTGATTTTGGAAGGAAAGATCTCGGTCTCGTAGTGAAGAAGTTGACCCATGAAGCTGAAGTTGGGCGAGATAAGGCTGCGGCGTTGCTTGATGTACTCAAAGGCCTCCTCCAGGTGGAATCTCTTCGTCTTCATGAGGTAGGCCATACAGATGGTAGGAGATCTGGAGATGCCAGCCTCACAGTGTACCAGAACCTTCCCTCCTGCCAGTCTCACAGTATCTGCACAAGAGAAAGTACAATAAGTAATGGAGGGAACTGGCGATATTCAGAGAAGTATTGGCCATGAAGGACATATGATAAATCAGAACAACTAAACTCAATGTCATCATCCCACAGTCTGATCTTAAGGGGCCCCAGAATAGGTGTCGGTTTCCTCATATGTGGCAAAGTCACAGGGGGATTTGCTAACTAGGAGGGTGTCCATTTAAATACATGACGAAGTTAAAAAGGGTAAAAGATTGTGAACCCAACATTCAACATGGATATGTAATATAATACACTTTACTGACTGGCCCTACTTATACGATGACCCATGGCCCAACTCATCTGGAGAGACGGTCAGATTTTTTTAGTGGTCCGTCTACAGCCGACCTGAGCCAAGTGATATAATGGCTAATACATAGTGCGATCTCCCTGATACTCGGAGGTTCGGGCTATGCTATTATGTATGAACAAGAATTTGCTGAAAAGTTGCACCCATAGGAATGCATTGAGTTTTAAAATGTCAACATGCCGCAGGGGAGGGTTGCGCCCAAAGCTGAAGTTGCCGTGAACTTTAGTTCCAGGTAGCCGTCATGCGACCGGTGCAAATAGGAATGGCAAATGCTGCACAATATTAGTCACTTCTAGGACAGTTTCGGAAGGCTGAGATCTCAGAGTAGTCCTGGGAGTAGTCCCTGCCCAAGTCTGAACTCTCGGTATTCCATAAAGCACACCTGCACGAACAATGACTTATCAGGACGAGGGGGGGGGGCACTCCCATACAATGACCGCTAATCACCTGACCATTAGTCACTTTTATTGGCCAGTAGAAAAACTATTGTTCTTCTAAGAGATGGCTGGAATTATTTCCTACTGAAGACAAATGGTCTATTGCTGGGGAAGAAGTTCCTGTAATTACCAAGCTGTAATGTCTGTCCCCCCCTCCCCTGAGAATTCCTCCGGAGGGTAAATAAACGGCTCAAATGACTTTAATTAATGGGCGGGTTTGGGGCCGACAGTTGTAAAAATGTTTAGATCCCAGGAGCAGCTGTCTACGGGGCAGGTAGTAAAAACATTCCTCACCTCTTCCCTCCCTAGCCCAGGACTGACCCCAATAGCACCTTGACCTTTATTGCAGCGTCATAAAGTACAGTTGTCCCCCCTAATGGACAGGTCAGATTAAGGCCGAGTTTACTCTGAAGTTTTTTTTTTTACCACGTGGCATTTACATAAAACGTATCAGATCCATATGGACATACTCTGCGGGATGAATGGAATAGCGGATGCGGATATTGACCAGGAAAATGGTGTAACTGATACAAATTGCCCAAATGGACGACCCTTACCTATAAAATCTATGGCCTCCTGGAAGTGGCTGCTGATGTCGGTGTTGTGGTCGTCTTCCACCGGAATCCACTTATAATTGTATTTGTCCTTGATGCAATCGGAGCACTTTCTGGAGACGTTGAGTAAGGCGGTGATACGGAGGTTGGCAAGGAATTCACATTTGGAAGCATGGTACGCGCTGCCGAGATACAGGAATGGAAGGATCTCGACAGGACTGCCCTGGAAGACAAAAATACAGGCGGGTCAGAGGACAAAGCAAAGAACAAACAAGTCATGATCGAGGCCGCGTGGGTTTCTGATGAAATGAGTAATATCCTCGCTCTATGATGAAACAAAGCAGTTCTAAATATGGAAGGCTGTTCTGCTGCGGCTCTGGCTCGACACCCTAGAATTAGAAGCCAATGAATCATACGGAGCCCACACAGACCTCCCATCGCCAGGCTCACGTCTTCACCCACGTTACTTCCTGCCCGCAGACCCCACTTTAGGTAAATAGATGTGATCTTATACCAACAGGGGAGTCCGCCTGATCAACTTTATCCAGAATAGAAATGTAGTCATTAAAATGCACTGACGTTTTAAGGCCTTGTTCACACGGCGTGTTTACGACGCGTTTTACACACCAAAAACACGCGCTTTAAGCTTCCCATTGAAATCAATCGGAGAATGCATTGTAGTGCATACGTTTTTTTTTTTTGTTTTTTTTTACACTCTAGTTTAAAAAAAGTGTAGTTTAAAAAAAAAAAAAGTGTCAGGTCAATTCTTGGTGCATAAAATGCGCCTAATTCCCATAATCAACAGAAGTCCTCATTTCTGCCCCAAAAACCCACAGAAGACGCTTAAAAATGTGGCAAAAACGCCTGTACTTTAAAAAGCGCATTGCAAAAACGATAGCGTTGGATGCATTAACTTTTTTTTTTTAGCACCGTGTGAACAAGGCCTAATAACCAAAGAGGGACTTGGTTTTGTTGTGCCACTTCAATCTGACCTCGACCAGGTCATTTTCCCTGGGTCCCAGGGGGCATAGCATAATCAAAAATTGGGTCCCTCTCCTGCTGCAGATTTATGCCGATCCTGACCACCCAACCTCTGCCCCGTCTCAATGGGTCTCTTACAAAGGAGGAAGCTGCCCCCAAGTTACCTACACCCTTCATCAGTGGTTTCCAACCTGTGGCCCTACAGCTGATGCAAAACTACAACTCCCAGCGTGACCTGGTGAGAGTTGTAGTTTTGCGTCAGTTAGGGACCACTGATGAAGATCGTAACAGAGTCTTCCCATATAGAAGTTACCAATCATAAAAGAATATAAAGTTGCGATTTATAAGAAGTTTGTAACATTGCATAAAGAATCAGAGACAGAACAGCGGTTGACACTGATCTCAAGAGCTGACAATCCATTATTCTTTAGATGTCACTGAGAAGTCATGAAGATGACATTCTCCAGCATCCTTCAATAATTCAGCAGTAAAACAATCTACAGGAAGTGCGGCCGGGATATAGAGTGTCCTGTCTATAGGGGCAGGAGATGAGTCACAGCTGATATTCTGCTTCAAGTCATCTCTTCTTTCAGGTCCATCTCCTCAGCAAAGTCTAATCCTGGAGCAGGAAGCCTCGAGGGCTCCTATTGATCTCCGGAAGGATAGCCGAGCCGAGAATTACACCACATCCCCGGAGAGGCAATCACAGATTAACACATTAATCCCTGCTTCCTCGTAACAAACGTGACCCATCTATAGACCTGTGACAGCGATCATCCTACTGTTATGGGGTTGTGCATTATAGGACCTCATCTAGAGTCTGGTACCACTGTAGTTTTTATAAAGCAAAATGCTGGAAACAGTCAGTAATGGAGTACCCAGACTGTCAGTAGACTATTTAGAGCTGCAGGTCAGGCCATGACTGGACATTTTGATGACTGGACAGATTATAATCTGAGCATGCAAATTAAAGGGATTGTATGAGGGTAGAAAAACACCAGCAATGTATCAAACAGAGCCACTCTTGTTCATAGGCTGTAAACTGCAATACCAGGCTCAACCAACAAACAAGAGTGGCGCTGTTCTAGAAAGGACGTTTTTTGATCTCATACAACACTACCATCAGATATATAGAAGGCACTATGCTATATTAGTCAGAAAATTTATTTGACCTGCTAACAAGGTCTCCGCTGATCATTATCACATATATAGCAATAATGTAACGGCAAAACTTCGAACCCCATGAGTGTCAATGATGTTGGGTTTTTCCATGGCATATTATGACTTGACATTTTAGGGTTAATATTGCAGCAGTATATTATCAGGGAGCTTAGACGTTGGGGTGGCCATTGTCATATGTAAAGTACCTGCCATGAAGCCCGGCCACAGCAGCCAGATGTAAATGTGATCCCTAACGGCTGAATCTAATGGTCATTGCCCTCGCCACTTCTCCGAGCATCTCAAGAGTTGCTATGGTGCCAATTACAGGTGGAAGGATAGCATTGCCCTCGCCACTTCTCTGAGCATCTCAAGAGTTGCTATGGTGCCAATTACAGGTGGAGGGATTGCAGCACCAAGTAGAGTACCCGCCAGTAGGGGGAGCCCCATCCTGCCCCCATCAGTGTATATTGCTGCAATGTATTCTGCTCACCTCATCGTATGACGGTTTCTGGAAGGACGAGCGCTTCTCACAGCGGAGACTTCTATCGTTTTCACTTTCCTCTTGGGATAAACTTTTCTGATCGATGCAGCAGTCGGGATATTCAGTGTGAAATGACTCGTATCCTCCTACAAGACACAATTCACATCATTCAGTTTTCATGGATACAAATTTCCTCCCGGGAACATTAGAACCACGACGTCCTGTTCTCGGGACGGGAACACTTACATAATAATTATACAACCCGCAGGGGATTATCGCTAGATTAGCATGACCAGAATGAGACAGAGTGAATTGGGATTATTATCTGGGGATCTGCCGGGTGGTGGCAAAACGTAAGGTTATAATTTCCTGTGCGATGGCAAATTAAGGCTGGGCAGGTTATTCCTGTCACACGACAGACTGCCCATATGTCCTGCGCTAATCAGGGGGATAAGCGGCTGCCGGGAGAGGATGTGATTAGCATTTACCTCCAGGACAGGGGGCGACAGGAAGGTAAAACAGGACACAGGAAGGAGATCTCATGGGGAGGGAGGGGGGGTGATTGGAATTCATTGTCTGGTTTAAAAGAGGAATCACAACATCAATGGACATTTAACCCTTTCCCTTAATGGGATTGTACTGGGTGCAGATCACTTTGTGGCAGAGGATAAGCAAATTAGGACCCTGGTGTTGCCGGGCGGGGGAGGGGGAGGTATAATGGGGCTTGTAGTGACCCCCGAAGCTGTAACATCTCCTATAGGTCATTACATAGTAAATCAGAGCCCACTATTCTGTAATCACATTTGTATAAAAAAATATATATATATATTTCCAGCACGTTTTTTTATCCCCCAAATTCAGCAATACAACCAAGAAAAACTCAATTTCAAGAAACCATAGAGCTAGATCAATAGGTCACCCGCCTCATCAAATAAGGGTGCCTAATACAGGAGTGTGGGGGGGTCCAGTCCTAAATAACCAGCCTGATCTGGTGTGTTGGAAATCTGGAATGGCGGCCATATTGGTTGTCACCCAAAAATGACTAAATAGAATAAAACATATGGTTTTTGGGCTTTTTTGGGGGTAAGTTTCTCCTGAACGTAATCACCCGGCAGTCACAACAATAGTTCACACCACAGACCAGAATCGGTGGAGACAAGATTGGATTCAAGGTCTGAGCCAGATAAGGGGGGGGAACGGGACCAAATTCAAATAGCCCTGTGTTATCAGCCTCACATTTACATCACACTCCAGACATTTACATTCTAGAGGTGACAACAGACCCCCCATGACCTGCAAATAACCTATTAACATCTCACATCCCAGCAGAGCTGCAGCCTCAGGGGGCCATTACTTTACTGCCCCATTACCAAGCTGCAGGGGTCTGGTTGCCAGTTATAAGGGGGGGGGGGGGATGACAGTATAGGACATGGCAGCTGTCTAACCAATGATTTAATTAACAGACTCTTCTTCCTGTCTCCCCAGCTGCTCAATACAGAAATACAGGCATTCTATTCAATGGAGGAGGGGGCTGCGGAACTGTATTTCCTGTACAGGAAACAATGTATACCCCCCCCCCCCCCCCCATGAGATAATTATTGGAATGTCGGTCTGAGCTGTGCATTTATATATAGGGATGATCTGGTGGAATTGGAACAGGAAACCCCCAATGGGGAGACCCCTCATCCCCAATACAATTGTAGCAAGTAGGGAGATTAGAGCGAGGAATATTTATATAGGTCAGATAATAATCGGATACAAGAATTAAGAGCATTGACGTTAGATTATCGCCATCCGACATTTGTGAGGAATATTGCTACATGTAAAACAACAAATAATAATAGTAACAAATTAAATAGAAATAATAAAAAAACAATAAACAAAATAAAGAGATGAAATAAATAGTAATAAATTAAATAGAAATAATGAAAAACATAATAAAGATACTACAAGATCCCCACCCTGGACAGTTACATAAGCTACAATAGGAAGGAGAACCCTGCCCAGACAAGATGACAATTTCCATTACACATCTGCTTATGTCCTCATAAATAGAGAGATGACGAGCACCGTAGTAATGAGGCGACAATCACAGATTGGGATCATAATGACCTATAATGAGATGTTCAATCTATTCATAACATTACTGGACTGGCTCCAGAGATCAGAATATGGAGAGAAGCCATAGTATAAATCAGAGCTGTGTATCCAGAAGAAGGGCCAGTGCTGAAGGACACTAAAAGTACATAGGAGGAGGGGGACGACAACACTAATAGTACATAGGGGGACACTAATACTACATACATGATATATACAGGCACAGACATTATTAGAACAACCCATACATAACATAGTATAAGCGCTGTAACAAATGAATAGGGACTGAGACATTCTATGGTGTGAGGGGCAGAGACGTCAGGACACCCGGATATAAATATAAAGGGAAGTGTAAATATGAAGAATGGAGGATCTGAGTCACTGCTAATGAGGAAAAGATTCAGAGGGAGATCCAGGGTTAATACAGAGAGAGGTCTGTATATTTTACTAATCCCTGTACTGTGTAATACAGCAATCCATCATAGGGAGGGGTACAGAGATATTAAATAGAATCCAGGATCACTATAGAGGTCTCAAAATACAGATGAAGGTAGAGGGGGTTATAGCAATGTATAAAATAAATGGGTCTATACACATACGCAGTACAGGCATAGGTATGAGGGTTGCATATACTGGTTCAAGAGCACAGCTGGTCCATACACAATATATGGGTAAACATGGTCTATATAGCCACATATACGTTTCTGGGGTAGATCTAGCAGCTGTGTGTGTATAAACACACACACACAAGGGTGGAAATCAAATACAGTATCAAAGTTAGTATGGGGAGATAGCTAAATAATACAGAATCAGTAGGTATGGTGGGTCTGTATACACAAGGGTACAGAATATACAGGGTAGGTATGAGGGGTCTGTATATACATAAGGGTTCACAATGATATACAGTAATACAGAGTAGGTATGGGTGGGGGTGGGGGGTCTATACACATACATACAGAGTAGGTACGAAGAGGGTCTATACATATATACAGTCATATAGAAGGTAAGCATGAGGGGTCTGCATATACATAAGGGTCCACAACGATATACAATAATATACAGAGTAGGTATGGGGGGGGGGGGTGTCTATACACACATATTCAGGGTAAGTATGGGGGTCCGGCTCACCCTTCAGGAAGCAGACCCGGGGTCCCGCCGGCAGGTTGGTCAGGGTATTGATCACTATATGAGCGGCACTTTCTTTTTTCAGCTTCTGCCACCTCTGACTCCGCTCGTCCAGCACCACCACGACGGATACTTGGCCATCCTTCAGCCGGCACCGAGCCGCCTCTTCAGGCACCACAAAGTGCAGGGGCGCCGCTCCCCCCCTTGCCCGGCGCAGCAGCACGGAGTTCAGGTTAACATTGATTGAGTCGCGCACGTAGGAGGCGCTAAAAGGCAGGTAAGGGCGGCAGTCCAGCACCAGGCAGCGAGAGAACTCCTTCCTGAGGAGCCGGTGCAGCCGCCGGCTTTCTATGGAGGTCACCTTCATGTCAGCGCAGCGATCAATGAGCAGCCTCCACTGTAAGCGGTCCTTTAAATTATACTTCCGCCTCGGGGGTTCCCGAATCCGCTGCTTATAAGTCATTGGTCCGCCCGCAGGTGACGCCAATGCCCATATATGGAGAGTGACGTTTTCCCTGCTTCATTCATGGACTCTCGTTGGCCCCACCCCTTCCACTCACTCTAGTCTTTCCCCAGCCCGCTAGATGGAGGTGTAAGGCTGCGGGGGAGGAAGAGGATGATGAAGATGATGATGACGACGACTGATTCACCCCCTACCCCATTCCTGAGCTATAGGGAGGAAACCAAAACCCTGTGATCACCCCTCACCATGCAGCGGCAACTATCTATCTATCTATCTATCTATCTATCTATCTATCTATCTATCTATCTATCTATCTATCTATCTATCTATCTATCTATCTATCTATCTCTATGTCTTTTAATATCTCTCTCTCTCTCTCTCTTTAGGTCTTTTTCAATGGGCCAATTATCGGGCAATTGCTTATTCATCGGCTGATTGTATCGTTTATGTTGCAAGAAATATTATCGTTTTGGCAGCATGTCTCACTGTGTAAACAAGTACGCGCTGCCGACATTATAGAAATGTATGGGGTAGAGCGATCAGAGTAACATACATAGATCCTTGTGAAAGAAGCAAACGAGCGCCGATCAACGAGCGGTCTCATTGATCAGCGCTCCTTTACACGGCCCACGTCAGCCCACAGCTGTGTAAGACCACCCTCTCTCATATCTTTTTCATCTTATGGAGGGATTCTGATTTTATGGCTCTATCTTGGTAATAATTTCCCCCGCTCTGTATGCAATTATAGGAGTCCACCCCAGTAATTAATTATCAGACGTCTGGAGCCTTGATCTCGGCTGCACTTAGATTACTGCTCTGGATGCTGAACGGTCATTTTGGCTGTAGACTTTGTGGTCTGCTCAGGTCATTTGAAGGGTGGACAGTCCGTACCTGAGGTCACATCAGCCGAGGTTTTCCTGACCTGATAAATGAGTGCTGATCAGATATGATTGTGTCTGTTGTCATTGGAGATGTCTCTCTGTCTGTGACTGTCTGTCAGCGCTCTTGTGTCTGGTGTCTCTTATCTGTTGTCTCTGTCACTTTTCTCTCATCTTGTGTCAGTCTCTGGAAATCATCTTTATTTGCACCACAAACCTAATAGATCTTCCACCGTGAAGTAAGTGCCCCCTGTGCCGCCGGCGCTCTGCAATGTATCAGCACTCCAGGAGATGAGCCGATAGCTGCCATATATTAATATATATTATAGAAAGAATAATATCTGCAGTGCTGGGTTCACTATGTGGAAGATGCTGCAATTCCTGCCCTTGTGTTATCTGGTATCACAGCTGACCAAACGTTACATTGTATCAGTAAGCGCAAAGACACATCGGAAACAAATTTCCATTGGTGAGACCTTATGTGGTGTTTTGGACGTTTGTGCCATAATGATACTTACCTCTATACCCGCTGTCGCGATTCTGTCCATGTCACATGACCACATTGTCCCAGCTAAGTTTCTCTCTGCATTTAGTGTGTACATTGTATCATAGCAAGGTTTAAAAAAAATATATTAATCAGTCCGTCTAATTCTACCCATGATCCTGCAGTGTGATCCAGAGGAAGGCAACCCCCCCCCCCCCCCCCCTGTGAAGAAGAAGTCAATTACCCAATATTGGGTATTCCCTGCTCCAAATACGACAAACAGAATAAATCCCTGGATCAACGTCCCATCTCCAGAATCTAGCACGTATCTCTACAATTTGGACACTAATGAGGGAGACGGCTCCGCTCTACTATTAACTGAAATGGCACAAATAAATATTGTACAATTTGGCTAATAGAGCTTAATTTAAAAAAGATAGATACAAGTCTGATGTATTCATGAGGGGAGCACTCCCCCCCCCCCACCCTCACCAGTGACTGACGGGATCCTGTGGATAAATGCAGATACCTGAATGCCCATCAGTCACTGGTTAGGGTGGGGGGAGGATCCATCTGGTCTAATAGTAGTGTGAGCCCATACTGTGTTGAACTTACATAAGAGCATAGTATGATGACAGATCCAATTGAACTTTTAGGGTGCAGTCACATGTGGCAGATTTTGTAGAAATTTCTGTAACCGAAAATCACTTCCATTCAGAAGAGGCTCCATAGTGTGACTGCTCTTACAGTAGAGGTTCCATAGTGTGACCGCTCTTACAGTAGAGGTTCCATAGTGTGACTGATCTTACAGTAGAGGTTCCATAGTGTGACTGCTCTTACAGTAGAGGTTCCATAGTGTGACTGCTCTTACAGTAGAGGCTCCATAGTGTGACCGCTCTTACAGTAGAGGCTCCATAGTGTGACTGCCCTTACAGTAGAGGTTCCATAGTGTGACTGCTCTTACAGTAGAGGTTCCATAGTGTGACTGCTCTTACAGTAGAGGTTCCATAGTGTGACTGCTCTTACAGCAGAGAGTTCCATAGTGTGACTGCTCTTACAGTAGAGGTTCCATAGTGTGACTGCTCTTACAGTAGAGGTTCCATAGTGTCACTGCTCTTACAGCAGAGAGTTCCATAGTGTGACTGCTCTTACAGTAGAGGTTCTATAGTGTGACTGA
>NC_134697.1:6358913-6426413 GCF_050947455.1 Rhinoderma darwinii | reverse complement strand
GACCTTTATCCCTCCACCTCTACACTTGCTCCTCTGTGGACAGACATTATCCCTCCACCTCTTTACTGGAGGCTGTCTACAGAGGAGCAACTTATAACCACTGTCAACATGTCATTATCCCTCCATCGTGAAGAGGTAAACTCAAGCACTCCTTAGAATAGTTTGCAAAAATGGATTTATTTAGGATAAGGCAATAAGTAAAGTTTTGGCCACAATTTGGCCTTTGTCAAACACTATTGTCGCTGGTCAATAGAAAAATATAAATGTTGGTATACAACGCTAAGGATATGTGGTAACTTGTACCATGGAAACCCTTCCCAAAGCACGCAAAAGAACCTGCAAAGTGCCACAGATTTTGATCATCATTATCCCTCCCTCCACCTCTGCACTGGGGACATATTGACAATGTGTATAAGTTGCTCCTCTGTAGACATTTATTTTCTCTCCACCTCTGCACTGGTGATATGATGACTGGATTCGGTTGCTCCTCTGTAGACAGCCATTATCCCTCCCTCCACCTCTGCACTGGTGACATGATGACTGGATTCGGTTACTCCTCTGTAGACAGCCATTATCTCTCCGTCCACCTCTGCACTGGTGACATGATGACTGGATTCGGTTGCTCCTCTGTAGACAGCCATTATCCCTCCCTCCACCTCTGCACTGGTGACATGATGACTGGATTCGGTTGCTCCTCTGTAGACAGCCATTATCCCTCCCTCCACCTCTGCACTGGTGACATGATGACTGGATTCGGTTGCTCCTCTGTAGACAGCCATTATCCCTCCCTCCACCTCTGCACTGGTGACATGATGACTGGATTCGGTTACTCCTCTGTAGACAGCCATTATCCCTCCCTCCACCTCTGCACTGGTAACATGATGACTGGATTTGGTTGCTCCTCTGTAGACAGCCATTATCTCTTCCCATATATTCTGCCTCAATCTATAGTAATGGATATTGCTGACATTATTATTGCTCCAGCATTTCCGTACCTGGAGAGAGCACAGAACATTTCCATCTATAAATAGAGACTAATGCACAGGACGGTGAAGTACACCGCGTCTCCGCACAGTCTGCTCCGCTCCGCTGCCAGGGAGTTAACTCTTTATCCACCTCTGGTAACTACAAGCTGCTGGGTGATCCCACAATGATCGGCTGCTGCGGATGGTAGAATAAGCCCGGGCTCCAGGGGGCGATATTACGCAGCTCGGTTATCAGACTGTGCAATTGCGGTAAATCACAATGCGATATCGTGGCTTATCATGAAATCGCATGCGTACACACCGTTTCATGTGCTCGCAATTTCATAGTCACACAAAAATCTGGGTTTTTTGTGTTTGGAAATCATGGACACGAAAAAAACGCGTGTACAGAAATAAAGCCAGGCTCAGGCCATGCACAGAAGACAGCGGTCGTCCCAAACACTACCCCGTAAATGTAACCGTTCAGCTCTCCAGACAGACATGATCTTTCAATAGGGATGAGATAAGCGGCTACCAAACACATATGCCACCACTTATCTTCAAGGGAAGCAGATGATCAGACAGGTCCTGTTCACATAGACAAGGGTGTAGCTATAGAGGGTTGAGAGGCAACAATCGCACCTTGGTGACTATATACATGACACGTGGGGGGGGGGGGCTGTTTTTGCATTTTTGCCCAGGAGCTTTTAGTGGCACCTCTGCCCATAGATATTGTCAGGGTCCTCTTCTGTTTATGGGCAGCTTTACTCGAGTCTATGAGGTTCATTTATTGGACAGGCAGCTCCCACCATCCAGACCCACTCCTCTAATATGGTTCTTAAAATCACAAGTGGATCGGGAGAACTGGTCGTCCAGCGGGGGAAGGGAGCCTTGTGCTAATTTTTCCACGAAGGCTGGTCATACGCTACCCATACACTCCATTAACATTTATCATCTATGCGACTGTTGGGACCCTTACCAAATGCTAGAATGGGGTCTCAGTCCCGTCTCCCCCCCCCCCCCCCCCCCCCCCCACCAGCAGGTCCATAGTTAAGGGGAATTTGCAGGTAGGGGTGGTCCAACATGCCCAATACAACTCTATGGCAGATGCGGACACAGCTGTGTGGAGTCATCGGTGGAGGTCCCGTGGACGGGTGGTAAATGTTAACGGCTGGAATACCCCGATGTCAATTACTTCAGCGTTTGAATAGGACTTGGTGAAAAGTCGCTGCAGTGAATTGCGCGGCGTCTCCTTTCAGTCACGTGATTGTAGCGTTTGTTTAGATCATGTAGGGATGTGACCGTGATGTTCTCCCGTGGGGTCTGTCCATTCGGAGAGGTCTCATCGTCTACCCCAGCCGCAGGCCTCGTCATAGACATGTGATACGGACAGGACCGGTTTCTTTGTACCTGGACTCTCATCTGGATATTTGTGACCCCCACAACATGAGAGCGTCCAGTCATTGTGCTTATCTGTGGCCTCTATGATCTCATGGGGACCGGCCGTGCCTGAGGTTATCTCCTCCAGACATGACACCACAGCTGCGGCCCTCACGTGTGATGAGTCCTTAACCCCCTGTGTGATGTTACCCATGTCCTATAGGCTCTAGGAATCATGGGAAGGTAAGGGTATGTTCACACGGCCAAATTTCAGACGTATACGAGGCGTATTATGCCTCGTTTTACGTCTGAAAATAGGGCTGCAATACGTCGGCAAACATCTGCCCATTCATTTGAATGGGTTTGCCGACGTACTGTGCAGACGACCTGTTATTTACGCGTCGTCGTTTGACAGCTGTCAAACGACGACTCGTAAAAATACAGCCTCGTCAAAAGAAGTGCAGGACACTTCTTTCAGACGTTTTTGGAGCTGTTTTCTCATAGACTCCAATGAAAACAGCTCCAAAAACGAGTTGGTAAAAAAATGAGTTGGTAAAAATGCGAGTTGGTAAAAAACGTCTGAAAAACAGGGTCTGTTTTCCCTTGAAAACAGCTCTGGATTTTCAGACGTTTTGGTTGACTACGTGTGAACATACCCTAATAATTGTCATACAGAAAATTGAACACTTTCAAAAACTGCTTTCAGAGAGAATAAAGATGCAGCACGTAAAGGTTGGAGCGTACATTATTTATACAAAAACTCTGCCCTCAAATGCTGGTCACACCACCATAATGACAAACAGTGTCCCCACAACCAGTGCCGCAACACCACAACCACCTCCATAAACAGTGTCAGACAGATTGCCCTCATATACAGTATTATTAAGTGCCCCTATAAACTGCCAAAGTTTCTCATAAACAGTATCAGCCAGAGTTCACATATACAGTGTCAGACTGAGTGCCCTCATATACGGTGTCAGACATAGTATCCACATATACAGTGTCAGACATAGTATCCACATATACAGTGTCAGACATAGTATCCACATATACAGTGTCAGACATAGTATCCACATATACAGTGTCAGACATAGTATCCACATATACAGTGTCAGACATAGTATCCACATATACAGTGTCAGACATAGTATCCACATATACAGTGTCAGACATAGTATCCACATATACAGTGTTAGACATAGTATCCACATATACAGTGTCAGACTGAGTGCCCTCATATACAGTGTCAGAGTGTGCCCCCAAAAACCATGCCGGACTGAGTTCCCCTATATACACTGTTAGTGAGAGTGCCCCTATAAACTGCCAGCCAAAAGTCTCATAACCAGTGTCAGACAGACAATTCACATATATAGTGTCAGACAGTGTTTACATATACAGTGGTAGAATGAGTACTCACAGTGTCAGTGTCCACATATACAGTGTCAGAGTGCCCCCATATACAGGGTCAGTCAGAGTGCCCACATATACAGTGCCAGACCGATTGTCCGCATATACAGTGCCAGTCAGAGCGCCTACATATACAGTGTCAGTCAGAGCGCCCACATATACAGTGTCAGTCAGAGTGTCCGCATATACAGTGTCAGACCGATTGTCCGCATATACAGTGTCAGAATGAGTGTCCACATATACAGTGTCAGGATGAGTGCCCACAGTGTCAGATAGAGTGTGCACATATAGTGTTAGATAAAGTGTGCCCCCAAAAACCATGCCAGACTGAGTTCCCCTATATACAGTGTTAGTGAGAGTGCCCCTATAAACTGCCAGCCAAAGTGTCTCATAACCAGTGTCAGCCAGACTATTCACATATACAGTGTCAGACCAAGTGTCCACATTTACAGTGTCAGACAGAGTGTTTACATATTCAGTGGCAGAATGAGTGCTCACGTTGTCAGACAGAGTGTCCACATACAGTGTCAGTCAGAGTGCCCCCATATACAGTTTCAGAAAGAGTGTCCACATACAGTGCCAGGCATAGAGTCCACATATACAGCCTCAGTGGTTGCTAGCCTCTTCATTAAACATATAGACCTACTAATATAGAGAAGAGCCAAGAAAAGCAGTTACTAGTCTGCTCGTTGTAATTGGAAACAGTCAGCAAGTTTGCGGACAGACACACCCCTATAAGCTTTAGTGGATACAGGAGAGACAGATAGTTTGACTGTACAGTGCCTTGTGTACAGACTACAGTGCCCAGAATGCAAATCCTCAGAGCAATCTCTACACAGACACTAAACAAGCAGGGGATTCTGGGAGATTTCAGCTCTAAATTTTCAAAATTGTGGAATATAATAAAGGCTGTAATTTAGGATCATCATGAAGTTAAGACCGAAGACTTCAGTATTTCACCTCCCTATTGCTATAAGATCTATGATTGACCTGCTGATCCTCTCCATCCATGTAGTGGTGTTGTTCTAATATTGTCCTAGAGACCTGGGTTTATGTGTTCAGGGCTCGGCTGTTGCCTGGCAGAATCGGTGTCTGATCCGTGACCAGAACCAACCAAGAAACATGACGAAATGTCTATTTATAGATTCCTGGGCCGGTACCGCAGCGGACCTCCCGGGTGGCCAGTGACGTGAGATGTCCCAGCTGCAGTGGAGTCGTTGTCACCCTTCAGTCCCCTATGAATGTGTATGTTAGTTGAATACAATGTGGAATGAAGGGGAGGATAGTGGATGCCAAACACTCTCTGACGCCGCTTCTCTCTAGTTGAAACAATAGGCACAGACCGGTAACATCATTCACACTGTACGATCCGAATTTCCACCAACTTCCGATTCTGTACACAGGTACCGAGCGGTTATCAGTGACTTCAGCTCAGATGGATTGTCTGTTGGAGTTATTTAATCCACCTCCTGTCTGATCGGAATCTCAGGCTCCTGCTGCTCTGTCCCTCCACCATGCTTTACACTGCCGCTCTGCTCCATTAGCACACTGCTTTAAACAGTAACTTAAGCTTAGCTTCATCACCTATTGGATTCTAAAGTTTTTCATACATTATTGATTTCAGGCCGCCTTGTCGTTCATGGTCAGTCTGTGATGGTTGTTTCGGATAAGTAAGATAAGACGACAAATCGTCATCGATCGCCGCCTTGTTCTGTGGCCTGGTCTGGTCTTCTATTGATGGAATGTAGATCTGTCATTTGGCATGAATGAATTTCCAAGGAGTGCACCAGACAAAGACCCAAAAGCTCCAACATGGCTGATGAACTCTTCCACAGATATCTCCCCTTGGTCGACATTTTCCGGAAATGTTCTAAATCCGCTTTTTCGACCATCCAAAATCCCTAGTGTATGTCCAGCTTTAAGCAGTCTGAAATCACCCCCTGTCTCATAAGAGTCTCTATCCCTCCCCATGCTTTACACTGCAGCTCTGCTTGTTTAGATTGGCTGCTGTGTATAAGCTCAGCCGGATGTCAGTATATGAAGAGATAATTTCCATCACAGCAAAAACAAAATGATTATAAACTACAAGTAACTAATACACCAGTGCTGCGCCTAAACATAAAGGAGGGAGCAGAGGCCGAACCTGAAGCTGATGGACTCCGATGCAACATCTGGGCCGGGGCCCCTGCCTACCATGTGCCATGTATAATACTGGGGTCTTCTTGATACAGGAGCCTTTGGGCCCCCTCAGGCACGAGGACCCGGCTGGACTGCTACATCTGCACCCCCTGTAGCTGCAACCCTAGCGAGGAGACTACATTAGGGGGACCATGGAGACCAGTATAGGGGTCAGTACATTCAGATGAGTGACCAAGGCTGTGACCCTACAAGGAGAAGTCAATGATGAGAGTGTTACTTCCTGCCTGGTGTCTGCTGGAATTGGTTTTATCTCCCCCCAGGAGCCTCCTTATCTCCCCGCCTCTGCTGCACTCAACACCTCTAAGTGCAAATGCTTCTCCTGATGACACTGAAGAGACCCCGTTACTGTGGGAAAACACAACCCATGGACAATGTGAGAAAATCCCACTCATATGTGTTCTGCGGAACAACCCAGAAAATAAAAATGATGATAAAATATTAACTATAAAGCTGCTGCACAACTGGGATCGACCACCATTGGGAATTTTACCATAATAATAAAAATAAAAATAATTGTATGCAAATTTATATCTAAAAACGAATGTATATCACTTGTGCAACCCGCACCACAAAATATGCATTACGAAACGGACTGAATTTGCAGTAAAATGCGCACCATTTGCCATGCGGCACACAAAGGTCACCATTAAGCTCATGAGAATACACCCTACAAATGTACTGGATGTTGGGGTCACATTGTAGGAAAATTGCTGTGTACCTCCCAAGAAAATATACCACTGCAATGGACATATGAGTAACACTTATTAATATGACCATATGGTAAAAAGAAAAAAGAGCCGGAAATGCTGGGAGATTTCAGCTCTGAAGCTGCAGAACAGTGAGTGCAGTCTAGAAGTATAGTAAAGGCTGTAACTTAGGATCATTTTAGGATACGTAATGTAATGTATGTACACAGTGACTCCACCAGCAGAATAGTGAGTGCAGCTCTGGGGTATAATACAGGATGTAACTCAGGATCAGTACAGGATAAGTCATGTAGTGTATGTACACAGTGACTCCACCAGCAGAATAGTGAGTGCAGCTCTGGAGTATAATACAGGATATAACTCAGGATCAGTACAGGATAAGTAATGTAATGTATGTACACAGTGACTCCACCAGCAGAATAGTGAGTGCAGCTCTGGAGTATAATACAGGATATAACTCAGGATCAGTACAGGATAAGTAATGTAATGTATGTACACAGTGACTCCACCAGCAGAATAGTCAGTGCAGCTCTGGAGTGGGTGGAGTAGGACGTGTGGAGAGAGCTACTGAGACTTCCGTGCAGGCCTTGGATCCAGGGACTTTCCTTATCCTATCTGCCCAGGCCTCATACCATCTGCCTGGGCTTGGAAAGTACCCTGAGGGGGGTTCCATCCTAGGATGGAGCCTCAGACCTCTACCTCCCGGAGCATGCCAGCGGGGGGTAGAGGGTCATCCCAGCTGGCTGGGAATATGCAAACAGTCGCGGGGGTGAGGAGATCATCTCGGGGCAAGGCTGTCCTGGCTCCCCCTGACGCTGGAACCCTGGATAAGGGTATGGAGACGCGGTCCGGCAGGGTGATCGAGGTGTTGTCATCTGGAGAAGGACCAGCGCCGTCCGGACATTTGGATGACGGTCGTGTGGAGGAATGGGGACAGCTGAGGACCGGAGAGACGGTGGAGAACTTCAGCTCCCGTCTGGCTATGCGGTTGGAGGAGTATCGGGACCTCAGGAAGTCGCTGCAACGGCTCCGTGCGGACTTGGCGGTCGCCAGAGGAAGAGCTGCAAAAGCCTCAGGAGGTAAGAGGTCCCGATACCTTTTAAATGTGAAATCCTTGTTGGAGGAAATAAAAGAAGTGGAAGAGAGACGTGAGGAGATTTTGGCAGGCGGAGGGGTGTTTGGTGAAAAATTAAAAAATGAAGAGAGGTTTGCCGAGATGGCAGCACCTATAAAAATAGAAAGTGTGGAGGAAGATACAGCAAAGGAAAATGTGGTGGAGAAAATGGAGCATGAGAATGCAAAGTCCAGAGAAGGCTCAGATTCTGAGGCACCCAGGAGCAGTGAGGAGGAGGAGGGTGGACTCACAGCTGGGAGAAATCAAGAGTGTTTTGATACTGACAGTGAGCGGCCTCCAGGATTACTTACACAGATCCGTAACGTGGAGTCGCCGGTATCCTTCCAGGGATTTTGTTTCGGTGCGGAGTTACCCGCAGAGGAGGAAAAGCAAAAGAAAAAAATTTAAGAAGAAAAAAAAGACAAAGGAAAAAAAATCTGCTGAAGGTTCATTTAAAATGGTGTATACAGCAAGATCCTTCCTGTGCTCTGAGCCAGATGAAAGTCAGGATCAGAGCGCAGGTCCCGCAAGACCCCCAGCTCAAGCCTCTGCAGTGGGGCTGGAGCGGGAATGCGGGGAGAGTGTTACGGGTCCGGCATTAGAACACGTGGTGGTCAAAATGGCGCCGGACGCCAACCCCTGCAAAGGGGGCGGTACTGGTGGCCTGGTGACGCCAGGGGGTGTGTCCCCGTGTCCGGTTAATGGCGAGCCCGGGAAACTGGTCTCTGATGCGAGTCAGCGGTCTGGAGAACGGGTAAACCAGAAACCGGATGTGGTGTCTGAAAGCCGGAAGTCTGTCGGTGTCGCAGTAAAGCCGTCAGACGTTCCGGACAAGGGCGGTCACAGAGGGGGCTCCGGCTCTGTTGGCCACTCCTCTGTGGGAGGGGGGAGTGGTCCGGCGCCGGAGGCGGCTCCAGTGACATCAGTGGCTCCTTCGTCCGCATCACTGAAAAGTGGTGTAGGCGAGAAGGGGGCTGCTGGCGTCGGGGGCGGCGGTGGCCCCTTTCCCAAAAATGTTCCGCACATAGAAAAGATGGAGGTTAATGAGGCGGAGGGCACAGCGGGGACATCGCTTATAACATCTGGTGGCGTCCCTGCAAAGGTGCCTGATGATGCGGAGACTGAAGCAGTGTCTACCCACACAAAATGTACAGGAAAAATACATAACATAGGACCAGGCCTGGCCAGAAGGATGACTGCAGGGGGACCTGGTGGGTTAAATAAAAAAGTTGCGGCTGTGGATGTGGGAACTGCTGGGGGTATGCAGGTGTCTGTAAATAAAGTTGCTGGAGTGTCTGCTGGTAATGGGGTGTTGAGTGCTGTGTCTGTAGGTGGTGAGGTGGTGGGTGGTGGGGATGGGGTATCAACCAGGGGCAATGGGCCTGGCGCTCCTCTTGCTGTGACATCCGGCAGGTCTTATGCTGGTGTGGCAGCGGGGGGACAGCGGGCCCACCCATCTTCATCCTCAAGGTCCGGGGACGGTAACTTGCAACAACGTCTCTTGGACGCTTTAAGAGAGGGAAAGCAAACCCTAACCATAGGGGGAGTGCAGAAGGACCTGTCTTTCTGGATAGACAGATATGGTCTAAATGCCTTCCGAGAGCAACGAGGAGATCAGTGGTCGCTCCCAACAGCCGGGCAGGCTGTAGCCAGGAGGAATGTGGTCCGTCTCCGGTGGCGTGGCAATGATGCGTGCCCTCCCAGAAAGAGGGTGGTGGAGCTGCTGCTGGGGATGGGCTTCAAGGCGAGTGACATCTTTGCCTTGATACATCCTCATGGCTCGGTCGAGTTTGACATCAGCTTTGTTCACCTAGGGGGCCTTGAGGTCTTCTGGGGGAACTACGAGCTGATGAAGGACGAGCCTGGCTGGCGAGACTTTGCTGCACAAGCAATTTCTCGCCAAAGTGGTCCCAAGAGAGTGACCGTTCTTACCCGTAATGAGTCACTCTCTTGTATTGATATCATGACCTGGTTGGGAAGGTACGGAGAGGTAGTAGAGATGCCACGGAAGAACATGGATGAGTTTGGCATCTGGTCAGGGGCCTGGACGTTCATGGTTAAATTAAAGCGTCTGGGACAGACGGTGTCCCACATACCATCGTCTGCTTTCCTGGGAAGAGATCGGATCCTTGTCTTCTACCAGGGGCAGCCGAAGTTGTGTCACCGGTGTGGCGACCCCTCACATTTGAGTGCAGGCTGCAAGGTGCAGAAGTGTGCTCATTGTGGGGGGATTGGTCATCTAGCCGCATCGTGTGACCGTATTCGGTGCAACCTGTGTGGTGACTTAGGTCACCCGTTCAGTCGGTGTCCTCGCTCTGTTGTCAATGCTTGTTCCAAACCTGCGGAGGATGAAAGGAGGGAGGCCTCCGTGGGTGAGGGTGCGGGCAGGGACGAAGGGGCACAGGGGCAAGGGAAGAATGCAAAGAAGGGTCCCCCTTCTCGCCAGAGAAGGGCGGAGAAGCGAAGGAAGGAGAGGATTTGGAGGGCGCTCCAGGAAACTGGGACAACCTCTGATTCGGATCTGGATGCCCCCCCTGAATCTGATGCCCCTGGGGAGGCCGAATTGAATGGGGAGATGAGGAGGATCCAAAGGGAGCAGAGGGCTGAGGACTCTCAGTCCTCCCACTATGAAAGTGTGGGAGAGGAAGAGAGGACTCAGCCTACAGCAAAAGGGACACCGGGCAAAACCCAAGGGCCAAATACATCTGGCCCCGCCCTGGCCCAGGAAGGTAAATCCTGTACCCCCCTGGTGCGCTCTACTGATCGATACCATGCTCTCGTGGACATTCCAGCCTCTCATACTAAGAGGGAGGGCATGGTAGGGCACCCTAGAGTCGTTGAGCCTCCCCTGCTGCAGGGGCCGTTGCCCCCAGAGGGGGAGGTTGACCCGGTACTTGGGGATGAAGATGGGAATAGGGTGGTGAATATGGACTCCTCAGTTTGCAAGAAGCGAGGCAAAGAAGGGGGGTCCTCATCAGATAGAGGGGGGGGTGGGAAGAAGAAAGCCGTCTAACTCAAACATCCATGATGGCGGCACCCACTCCGTTGACGCTGGCATCAATTAACGTTGCCAGCATTAAGTCAGATAGGGCGAGATTTGCAGCCTTTGATTTTCTTGGCCGAGTTGAAGCCGACATTTTGTTTTTGCAGGAGACCAGGCTGTCACTTTTGGCAGACGTCGTTAAATCTAGGAGGGAGTGGCGACGCGGGCCCTCCTACTGGTCTCTTGCGGCTGAGCCCTATAGCGGAGTGGCGGTCCTTTTCACCGCACCGGTAACATGCCGACGGATGATTGAGTTAGAAATGGGGAGGTGCTTGATCTTAGATGTCCTCATGAGGGGACAGGAATTAAGACTAATCAATATATACGGACCCCAGAGCAAATGGGACCGTAAAAGTCTCTTCATGAGGATTAAGCCTTTCCTTTTTTCAGGTCGACAAGTTATCTTTGGAGGGGACTTCAATACTGTCATGAGACCCCGAGATAGAGGAGGTTCTGGAGATAAAAAATTGACCTACGATAGTGTAGCATTAAAAAATATAGTTAGCGATGCTCGCCTGGTGGATATCCACATCAGGCATACCCCAGGCCACTCGGGTTTCACCTATCGTAGAGGTAGTTGTAGGTCTAGGATAGACAGGTTTTTTTTGAAGGAGGAAGCCATCTCTTCACCAGTGTCCGTTGTTGAGGTGGAGTTCTCCGATCACTGTATGATTATTTTCTCTTTGAACATTGCAGAGTCCCTCCAGATGGGAAGAGGTATATGGAGGCTGAATTCTACTCTCTTGGAAGAAGCGGAGATAAGACAGGCCTTTGAGGATTTTCTTCAGAGCCAGGTACCTTTGTTGGATCTCAGTGGTACTAAGTCTGAGTGGTGGGAGTTGTTTAAAGTCCGGGTGGCAGGATTTTTCCGCAGGCTCTCGAGCCTCAGGTCCATGAGTAGGTACCGCCTATATCAGGAACTGAGGAGGAAACTCGAACATCTGGTCTCAACCGGGGGTAGTGGGGAGGAGATCTCCGTGGTGAAAGCTTTGCTCAGGAGGTGTCAGTATGATAGGCACACATCTTTAGTTCTTGAGAGGGATTTCGGGAGGTACCGCTCGCCCGACCCCTACAGGAACTGTAAGATGTCAGTGAGTCGTAAGGTTGTGACAGGACTGATTGATAGTACAGGATCTCTGAAGAGATCCAAATCAGGGATCTTGGAGGTCGTCAGATCCTTCTACTCGCACCTCTTGGGGAAGCAAGATCCAAACCGAGACGAGATGTCGGCTTTCCTGGCTGAAACCATCCCTGAGCCAGGGGTAGACCCCTCTCTCGGTGTTTTGATAGATTCGATCAAGGAAGAGGAAGTGGGATTGGCGATTGATGGGCTTGCCCTCAAAAAATCGCCAGGGCCGGATGGCTTAACATCCGAGTTTTATAAGACTTTTAAAGGAACCCTAGTTCCCCTCTTGACTGAGGTGTTTAATGAGTGCCTTTCCTCGGGTACTTTGCCAATGTCAATGAGGAGGTCGGCCTTGATCGTTTTATCGAAGGGTAAAGACTCGACCCGTATTGAGAATTGGCGTCCCATAGCGCTGCTCAATACGGACAGAAAGGTTCTCGCAAAGGTGCTGTTTAATCGGCTGGTGAAGTTTGCATCCCGGCTCCTTTCGCCGGTCCAGCATTGCTCTGTTCCAGGCCGCAGCACATTTAGTGCTGTCCTCAGTGTCAGAGAGGCAGTGGAGCAGGGAAATTCTGGTCGGTGGGAGGGGTACATCCTGTCCTTGGACCAGGCCAAGGCTTTTGACCGGGTGGACCACGAGTACCTCTGGTCGGTCCTTCTGAGGTACGGCCTACCGGGGGGGTTTGTCAATTGGCTACAGACCTTATACACTGGGGCTGAGACTTTTGCGCTGGTGAACGGTTGGGTTGGAACCCCCTTTGAGGTTGGGTCTGGTGTCCGCCAGGGTTGTCCCTTGAGCCCTTTGCTATATGCGTTCGCAATTGATCCTTTTCTTAAAAGGATCGATCGTGGGCCATTGGCGGGAGTCGGGGCCGGCCTGGAGGGGCCGGAGGCCACTCAGAGGGTGGTTGCGTACGCAGACGACGTCTCCATTTTTGTCTCCTCGAGAGGGGAGGCAGAGTGGGTGATGTCGGAAGTGGAGCGTTACTCATTGGCATCTGGGTCCAAGATCAACCGGGATAAGTGCAAAAGTCTCTGGCTGGGAGGAGGAGATCCTGGTTTTGATCTCCCGGACACCCTTCCAGAGCCTCAGGGGTCTGCTAAGATCTTAGGAGTCGAATTTGGCCCGGGTGATTACCCCAAGAAGAACTGGGAGGATAGGCTGAATCTAGTTGCCCAGAAGGTCGACCAATGGAAGGGTTGGTCCTTAACCCTGAGGGAAAGGGTTCACTTGGCCAAGGCCTACCTGGTGCCCATGTTGCTTTACCTGGGCAGTGTGTGCATCTTGCCAGAACCTCTCTGGACTCGGGTCTATAGCCTGTTCTTCCAGCTGTTATGGGGGAACAGGCTCAACCTAATCAAGAGGGAGGTTACTTACCTACCAAGGACACTAGGCGGGTTAGGTATGGTTAACCCGGTGGTGTTCCTAGTGAACACCTTTGTTAAGATCAACCTGGCAAACCTCTGGCAAGAGAGGGCTCCTTGGTGGATATCCTCCTGCAGGGGGTGGTTTCGGCCTTTCTTCCAGGAATGGGAGAGAGGAGGGCAAGTGAAAGACCTGCGTACACCTCACGGACATCTCCCGGCTTATGCCACCCTGGCGCTGAAGATTGTTCGCCGGTGGGGTCTGGAGGTGTGGGAGATCAGGACCATGTCGAGAAAATTTCTTGACAGGAGGGTCCTGATGACCCACTTCCAGAAGCCCCTGGCGCTCAAAGACTGCCCAAGTAGTGACCTCGGGGTGGGATTAAAACTTTTAAATTCAGCGAGGATTCCCCAGAAGTTTTGGGATCTGGCTTGGCGTTGCTTCCATGGGAGACTGTATGTGAGGGACAATCTAAAGTGCAGAAGCTCTGATGATCGGGATTGCCCCCGGGAGGAGTGTGGCGGAGTGCTGGAAAGCATGGAGCATTTCCTGCTTCATTGCCCTTTCAATACAGAGGTATACAAAAGGGTGGGAGCCTCCATTGGTTGGCCAGGCCTAACCAGCCTCTCCTATGCTGGGTGGGCCTATGGAGTGTTCGGAGACCTCGGTGGTAGGGACCATTGCACCTTGTTTCTAGTCAGTATAGTGGTCAGGCACTTTATGTGGAATGCACGATGTCTAGTTTCTACCCAGAAGAAAATCCTCCTAGTGGATGAGGTTGTTAGCAATATCATGGGTGACCTGGTGAAGGTGCATTCTTTGGAGGTTGGCAGATTGGGAGCATCCAAAGCCTCTCGTCTTTGGAGGGGCTTTTCCTTTTGGGTGCCTTAATGTGTCTGCCTTCATGAGGGAGGGGGAGTCGTCACCGGTGCTCAACTGGAGGTGGGGGTCTGCGTTCCGCTGAGGCACCAATAAAAAATATAGCGATAGGACTCGGAATAAGGGAAAGGTGAGGGTCAGCATAGGGTCAGCTTTCAATAGGGTCAAGAAAGGGTTAGTAATAGGGTAAGGAGATAGGGCAAGCGATAGGGAGGGTGCAGCGGTGGACGTGGTACCTTGGCCTCTGGGGGGGAGCTGGGGGGGGCTTTCCCTTCTCTCTATCTGGTGATGGGCTAGGTAAGCACTGGAAGATTTTTGTTTTGTTTAGGATTGAAATGGCAGGAAAAAGGTTTACAAGCGACCGAACTTGGTGCTTTCGGGTACGGTGTATTTTGTATATGGTTTGGTATTTGGACAGGTTGGTGACGTGTATTGTATTATAATGTAGAAATGTTGTTAGAATAGGGATAGACTTAAGTGGGTTAATAGATAGGTTGGGAGGGGGTCGGGGGGGGGGGGGGTTTGCCTGACCCAGCCCCGGACTATGCGGACATGGGAGGACATGGGGCGGGGGGCTGGGCTGGGGTGTTGGGTGTGGTGGTGGGGGCCAGCATCTGGACTATGCGGACGTGAGAGGACATGAGGCGAGATGCTGGCTGGGGTGGTGGAGTTTAGGTAAGAAGGGTAAGGTTAGGGAAAGTCAGGATGTGTATAGTGTGATTAAAAAATATATATATATATATATATAAAAAAAAAAAAAAAAAAAAAAAAAAATTGGGATTAGTATTATTATATTTTGGATTTTTGGGGTTATTATTATTATTATTTTATTATTATGTTGTTGTTTTATTATTATTATCATCATTATTATGTTGTTTGATTATTATCATCATTATTATGTTGTTTCTTTAGGCCCTTGGTTGACGCGGGTCGGGGGATTTTCTGTTAGTACTTTGGATGACGTTTATATGATGTTTGTATATATTCTAGTTATTGTTTAGCTTCGGATGAAGTGTAGATGTAAGTATATAAGAGTGGGGTGTATGTGGCCGGGTCTGGTATAGTTTTCTCTTCTCATATACAGAGATGTATATAAGAAAATTTGTTTATAAGAATTGGGTTGTGACTTTTTGGTTATATGGAATTAGTTATGTATTTGTTTTTCAGTTTATGTTTTGTAAATTTATATAAAATAAAGAGATACAGGATGTAACAGGATCAGTACAGGATAAGTAATGTAATGTATGTACACAGTGACTCCACCAGCAGAACAGTGAGTGCAGCTCTGGAGTATAATACAGGATGTAACTCAGGATCAGTACAGGATAAGTAATGTAATGTATGTACACAGTGACTCCACCAGCAGAATAGTGAGTGCAGCTCTGGAGTATAATACAGGATATAACTCAGGATCAGTACAGGATAAGTAATGTCATAGATTTAGAAAGTGACTCTGCTGTTTATGTAGATTTATCCTTTATGTAAACTGTAAAGGGCTCCTCCAGTTCTTTACAGGTATCATAACCAGTTTTTATATTCCTTTTTGGAACGTGTGGATTATATACATAGGGAGTCATTGATAATGTGTGAATGCAGACTTCTCAGACACAGCATGCGGTTTTCAGGGTTCCGTTTTCCCTTTTATCCGCCACTTCAGCTGCGATGAGGCTGACTGTTACATTTACACGGGCATATCAGATTCACGCGCGTGAAAAACACGTGTGCGTTGCGTTATGCATCAGTGTGCTTTGCGAGTGTGTTTTTCACGTATCCGTGTGCGGTGCGTGGTTTTCACGCACGCTTTGACTTCAATGGGCAAATAGGTGCGTGAGAACGCACCAATATAGGACATGCAGTGGGTTTTCTTTTTGCAGCGGATTTGCATGTGTGAACAGCCCCATTAAAATCAATGGTTCCGTGTGCACGTGATTTCCATGCGCAGCACACAGATGTTAATCACACTCGTGTGAATGGGCCTTAAGAAAGATAAATACAATCTATTGTCCCCTGTTATCAGCCAGTTCAAGCTGAAGAGAGGCTGCCTGACCTGCAGTGTTTTTCCATGGGATGATTGACAAGAAGTCTAGTAAAATCCTTCCCCCTCATGATCACTACTTTATGTTGCATATTTTTGCAGCCAAATTTCTTTTTATTGCTCCAATGCATCTGAAATAAAAAAAAGAAGCGTCTTGATTGCAAAAAATTTCCAGTTGTTTTGCGTATACAGTGCAAACCGATGTGTCTCCATGGTTACAGACTACATATATATTCTGTGTAGTCTGATCTTGTATTCATGTGTCTTCACTCCCTCCACTCACCATTAATACTGTCTATGGGTTATCCAGATAAGGGGTTGCAATTAGTTGCAAAAGTTTACACATGCCTTAAAGTGACAGAAATTCATCTGCAGATCTAAATAGATGAACCAAAACAGGCGATTTTCCAAATAAATTTTACGTAAAAACCAGTGCCATCGTAACTTTTTGGCCATTACGGGGCAGACATTGCAGGAGATCTACAATGATCGGAATGATTCTTCTAAAAGAAAATCATTCCAATTGTTGCAAATTGTTAGGCTCTGTTCACACACAAACTCAAAAACGTCTGAAAATACGGAGCTGTTTTCAAGGGAAAACAGCTCCTGATTTTCAGCCGTTTTTTTTTAAGCAAACTCGAGTTTTTCGCTGCGTTTTTTATAGCTGTTGTTGGAGCTGTTTTTCTATAGAGCCAATGAAAAATGGCTCAAGAAGAGACCTGCACAAAAAACGGCCCGTCGGAACAGAATGAGGTTTTTCCCCATTGAAATCAATGGGCAGATGTTTGGAGGCGATCTGCTTCCGATTTTTCGGCCGTTCACGGCCCGAAAAACTTCCGAAAATAAGCTGTGTTAACATGGCCTGACTGTTGAGATACAGCTGAAGTGCAAATTAATCATTGGGTTGCATGCAATCTTGTGGACTGAAGCGGTCACTAAAGAGTTAAGGGCCTTTTGCCGATATTCAGCCGGGCCAGCGAGCGCCGATCATCGAGATCGTTTCCTCCTGTCACACGGAGCGAACACCAAGACGTGCTGCCGACACTTCTCCGCATTTTCTGATGCGTTTTTTGGAGCCGTTTTTCTATTGACACAATCAAAAACAGCCCCAGAAGTGACATGCACTTCTTTTTAAGGGTTTTTTTTTACGAGCCATTTTTTCAAACGGCTGCGTAAAAAAAAACACCCCATCTGAACAAAACGCAGTTTTTGCCATCTAAATCCATGGGCAGATGTTTGTAGGCATTCAGCTTCCGTTTTTTCAGGCGTTTTTCGTGATGTTACGCCTAAAAAAAAACGTCTGAAAACACTGCGTGTGAACATACCCTTAAAATAAATCCATAGCGCTAAAAAAGTCTAGGTGTAGCCCTGGCCTAAAAATTTATAAGAAGACCTTAACCATTTACAATCGATGGTACAAATATCCACCAATCGGAACGGATCGTTTTAGTCTCATACATATATGACAATCATTAATAGTTATCATTGTGTCTGTGGTCAATACTGGTTCTTTATCGAGTTTCGGGGGGTGATTACTAACGCACTCACATGATCCACACCCGTGACTGACTGCAGAGCACGGATCAAGAAACGCTGCCAGGAGCTCAGGTGTGGAGGGGATTGTGAGCGCCGTGTAAATAGTGCGCAGCCATGTGGGATTTCAGGACGTGACATTGAAAACCCCGTGACCGGTGAGTCACTCCACACTGCAGAGAAAGATCATGGGAGGAAAAAACCTCAGAGCAGCCCGAACACCACTATATATACTATATCCCAAACCCCGGAGCGCAGGAACTCCCGCCAACCTACCTGTCAATCACAGTGTTACCCCACCGGGCAGAATTCATCTGTATAAGAAATAATATGGATCATAGCAGTTATATCCACTTATAAAAATCACCCACAATGTCAGCAAACAGATTCTAATAATAATAATAATAATAATTTACCACCATCCAAAGCAAATGCTTTCAGTGTATATATATGACATTACTTATCCTGTACTGATCCTGAGTTACATCCTGTATTATACTCCAGAGCTGCACTCACTATTCTGCTGGAGGAGTCACTGTGTACATACATTCCATTACTTATCCTGTACTGATCCTGAGTTACATCCTGTATTATACCCCAGAGCTGCACTCACTATTCTGCTGGTGGAGTCACTGTGTACATACATTACATTACTTATCCTGTACTGATCCAGAGTTATATCCTGTATTATACTCCAGAGCTGCACTCACTATTCTGCTGGTGGAGTCACTGTGTACATACATTACAATACTTATCCTGTACTGATCCTGAGTTACAGCCTGTATTATACTCCAGAGCTGCACTCACTATTCTGCTGGTGGAGTCACTGTGTATATACATTACATTACTTATCCTGTACTGATCCTGAGTTACATCCTGTATTATACTCCAGAGCTGCACTCACTATTCTGCTGGTGGAGTCACTGTGTATATACATTACATTACTTATCCTGTACTGATCCTGAGTTACATCCTGTATTATACTCCAGAGCTGCACTCACTATTCTGCTGGTGGAGTCACTGTGTATATACATTACTTATCCTGTACTGATCCTGAGTTATATCCTGTATTATACTCCAGAGCTTGTGACTCACTATTCTGCTGGTGGGGTCACTGTGTACATACATTACATTACTTATCCTGTACTGATCCTGAGTTACATCCTGTATTATACTCCAGAGCTGTACTCACTATTCTGCTGGTGGAGTCACTGTGTACATACATTACATTACTTATCCTGTACTGATCCTGAGTTACATCCTGTATTATACTCCAGAGCTGCACTCACTATTCTGCTGGTGGGGTCACTGTGTACATACATTACATTACTTATCCTGTACTGATCCTGAGTTATATCCTGTATTATACTCCAGAGCTGCACTCACTATTCTGCTGGTGGAGTCACCGTGTACATACATTACTTATCCTGTACTGATCCTGAGTTATATCCTGTATTATACTCCAGAGCTGCACTCACTATTCTGCTGGTGGAGTCACTGTGTACATACATTACTTACCCTGTACTGATCCTGAGTTACATCCTGTATTATACTCCAGAGCTGCACTCACTATTCTGCTGGTGGAGTCACTGTGTACATACATTACATTACTTATCTTGTACTGATCCTGTGTTACATCCTGTATTATACTCCAGAGCTGCAATCACTATTCTGCTGGTGGAGTCACTATGTACATACATTACATTACTTATCCTGTACTGATCCTGAGTTACATCCTGTATTATACTCCAGAGCTGCACTCACTATTCTGCTGGTGGAGTCACTGTGTACATACATTACATTACTTATCTTGTACTGATCCTGTGTTACATCCTGTATTATACTCCAGAGCTGCACTCACTATTCTGCTGGTGGAGTCACTGTGTACATACATTACATTACTTATCCTGTACTGATCCTGAGTTACATCCTGTATTATACTCCAGAGCTGCACTCACTATTCTGCTGGTGGAGTCACTGTGTACATACATTACATTACTTATCCTGTACTGATCCTGAGTTACATCCTGTATTATACTCCAGAGCTGCACTCCCTATTCTGCTGGTGGAGTCACTGTGTACATACATTACAGTACTGATCCTGAGTTACATCCTGTATTATACTCCAGAGCTGCAATCACTATTCTGCTGGTGGAGTCACTATGTACATACATTACATTACTTATCCTGTACTGATCCTGAGTTACATCATCACACAAGTCCCGAGTTAGTCCTGCTCTAACAACTGTGTGAGCCGGACCAGGTCAGAACAAGTGTTTAATGTCCCCGATTCACTGACAGCAAGCCAAGATCTTGAAAATGGTAATTAAAACAAACCGTATATATTAGAGAGTTGCAGAACTTTTAATTCTACATTGAGTAAGACCCAGGTTTTTGAAGAACGTTTTTTTTTTTGTGTCTCGTTAAGTGAGTAATAATTTGTATAAGGAAGTTGTGACGTGTCGCCACTATCCCCCCCCCCCCCCCTCTGTAAGAACAGCTTGTGTGTTCTATTCTTATCATTCAGCAGCTTTATATATACTCTGTGCCCCGGGAGCAGGCGCTCGCTTATGTGTCTGTGACTTTAAGCGATAACGGCCTCAAATGGAGACGTCTTATTTCTGTATTAAGAGGTGTAATATATGAGAGAGACAGAGAGAGAGAGAGATAGAGAGAGAGAACAAGAGAGAGAGAGAGAGACGGAGGGAGAGAGAGAGAGAGAGAGAGAGAACAAGAGAGAGAGAGAGAGAGACGGAGGGAGGGAGAGAGAGAGAGAGAGAGAGAGAACAAGAGATAGAGAGACGGAGGGAGAGAGATAGATAGAGAGAGAGAGAGAGAACAAGAGAGAGAGAGAGAGAGATAGAGAGAGAGAGAACAAGAGAGAGAGAGAGACGGAGGGAGAGAGAGATAGATAGAGAGAGAGAGAGAGAGAACAAGAGAGAGACGGAGAGAGAGAGAGAGAGAGAGAGAGAGAGAGAGAGAGAGAGAGAGAGAGAATGCTAAAATGTGGTGAATTACACCCGAATGAATCCGGCATGAGAAGTCGCTTAGTGAATAAAACGACAATATAAAACGTAGGTACAGAACGTATAGACAGCCGTATACAACTGTACGCCGATGCACACTATATATACCTGTACAGCCGCAGACGTCTGCCATAGACTGACGGTCGTTTTTTTTAGTTTACTCGACTTATTAATACATTTGTAGTTGCGAGATCCGGCGTAACCGGCCAAACACATGAAGGACTCCATTTTGGCATATGTTTATATATTACAGACTCTGTGCATGACCCTAAGGCAGGGGTGCGGGGTGTGAATACTTCTGCATTATTAGGGTATGTTCACACGGCAGCGTCCGTAACGGCCGAAATTACGGGGCTGTTTTCAGGAGAAAACAGCCCCATCATTTCAGCTGTAACGGCATGTGCAGGCGCTTGAACGTAACGGACGTAACTGGAGCTGGTTTTCCATGGAGTCCATGGAAAACGGCTCCATTTACGTCTGAAGAAGTGACAGGTCACTTCTTTGGCGTGGGCGTCTATTTACGCGCCGTCATTTGACAGCGGCACGTAAATATACGCCTCGTGTGAACAGAGAAACGTCAGCCCATTGCTTTCAATGGGCAGATGTTTGTCAACGCTTTCAAGCCGTAATTTCGGACGTAATTTGGGGGTTAAAACGCCCGAATTACGTCCGTAAATAGGCCGTGTGAACATACCCTAAGGAGGTGCAGCCTGATCATTGGGATTACACACAGAACGGCATATTTACTGGGAGCAATCAATCAGTTAAAGGGGTTCTCCAGTTAATTAAAAATGTTTAATATACTTTGTATGTCAAAGATCTCTGCTTGCTGTCAATGAATAAAACATAAAAAATGAAGTGGCTAAAAACTCGTCCTGATTTAGTCCTGCTGAAACAGCTGCCGGGCTTGTTAGGAGAGAGAGCTCTGATTCATTGCTACGAGCCGTGCTGCTGCATACGCCAAATATGTCTGTATAGGGGATAACGCCTTGCTTTGCTTAGGATTGGACCATCTCCTTAGGGTCTATTCACATGCCGCAGTCATTTTGCTTTTTAACCAATAGTTTTCAATAAATTGCAACATAAAGCCGCCGTGTTGCTTCCTTTTTGCAAAAATCGCTACAAAAATAATGCAACTTGACTCATAGGGGTCGGGGGGCGGGGGCGGTTTTAACACAAGTTGCCGCGGTTTTGAAATGCGTTTTTTGCCCGGATGACAAACTACTTAATATTTAGTAAATGGAAAGTTTCCTGATGTTGTGACCTGTTTTCTCATTATTATTGTTACCCGATGAACAGATCCCATGACCTCTCGCTGATTCACCGCGCAGACCAGCGGCATCCGCGCTAATTACATTATTTCTGTATAAATTAGGAAGGGAAACGAGCAATAACGAGATAAACAGGTTTGTCTGAGAGCAGATTATCTCATCCAGTCAAGCGTCTGTTTATTCAGGATTAATGGAGGTGCCTGGCAAATGGCCGACACCTCGGGGGCCTTGTATTTACCGCCATTGTATCGGGGAACGTTACAAAACAAAACCAAACATTTATGGTGACAGTAACATTCCTGTCTTATTTCTCTACGCAGAAACTGAAATATCTTAGCAAAGCGTCAGCGCTGCTGGAGGAACGGGGGCCGTCATTTACATCAGGACCGTAGGCTGCGCTGGCCGGTCACGTGATGATCGCTGCTGCACAGTGGAACTCACGTAAGGCTGGGTTCACACACACTAATTACGGACGTAATTCGGGCGTTTTAGCGTCGGCAAACATCTGCCCATTCATTTGAATGGGTCTTACGATGTTCTGTGCCGACGGTCATTTTTTTTTACGCGCCGCTGTCATAAGGCGGCGCGTAAAAAAGACGCCCGCGTCACAGAAGTGCCTGTCACTTCTTCAGACGTAAATGGAGCCGTTTTCCATGGACTCCATAGAAAAACAGCTCCAATTACGTCCGTAATGGACGCAGCGAAAGACGCCTGCACATGCCATTACGTCTGAAATTACGGTGCTGTTTTCTCCTGAAAACAGCACCGTAATTTCAGCCATAACGGACGCTGCCGTGTGAACATAGCCTTACAGGTACAAACTGACCGACAATGCAGAGGGGGGAGGCACATGAAATGTCGGGAAGAACACGAAGTAAAGTATTAATTAGTGTAATACAGTGAAATTCATTTAGTCCACATGCAATAATCCAGAAAGTCTAATAATCTGGCACTTGTTTCTAGCACAGGACTGTAATATAATGTTAGATATCACAGAAGAATAAACAAAGAGAACCAATTAAATGAACTCCCCTGATAGTAGCAAGTTTGGTGATCCTGAGTTATATCCTGTATTATACTCCAGAGCGGCACTCACTATTCTGCTGGTGGAGTCACTGTGTACATACATTACATTACTTATCCTGTACTGATCCGGAGTTATATCCTGTATTATACTCCAGAGCGGCACTCACTATTCTGCTGGTGGAGTCACTGTGTACATACATTACATTACTTATCCTGTACTGATCCTGAGTTATATCCTGTATTATACTCCAGAGCGGCACTCACTATTCTGCTGGTGGAGTCACTGTGTACATACATTACATTACTTATCCTGTACTGATCCTGAGTTACATCCTGTATTATACTCCAGAGCTGTACTCACTATTCTGCTGGTGGAGTCACTGTGTACATACATTACATTACTTATCTTGTACTGACCCTGAGTTACATCCTGTATTATACTCCAGAGCTGCACTCACTATTCTGCTGGTGGAGTCACTGTGTACATACATTACATTACTTATCCTGTACTGATCCTGAGTTATATCCTGTATTATACTCCAGAGCTGCACTCACTATTCTGCTGGTGGAGTCACTGTGTACATACATTACATTACTTATCCTGTACTGATCCTGAGTTACATCCTGTATTATACTCCAGTGCTACAATCACTATTCTGCTGGTGGAGTCACTGTGTACATACATTACATTACTTATCCTGTATTATACTCCAGAGCTGCACTCACTATTCTCTGACTTTGTGTTAAATGGCTTCCTATGAATTGTGAGAATGGAAGATTAGATTGTGACATTCTGGGGATAGAGATTATATAAATAATGGAATATAATTAAATCAATAGAAAATCACGCGCACCACACAGAAGCACTTCCGTGGGACGCGCGTGATTCGCGCAACAGCTGTCAAACTACCAATGTAAACAGAAAAGCACCACGTGCTGCAAACATCCAAACGGAGTGTCATAATGATGGCGGCTGCGAGAAAATCACGCAGCCGCGCATCATACGCTGCTGCCAGACGGAGCTATTAAGTGCCTTTTGCGCACGCTCGTGTAAATCTGGCCTCACACTGACTCATTTATCGCACACCTTTGAGCACTTCGTTCGCCACTCCCCTCAAGACCAGTGGGAGTGGCTATCACTATTAATGCACCTCCTTTTGCAGCATTTTTTGACCTGTCTGCGTCCTGCTGGGAACGGGTTTTCACCCACCTACCTAGTAATTATGGCCTTTTTTGTGGTTTTGAAGTTATCGATGTCCTATTTTTTTCTGCTGGTGACATGATCGTAATCACACTATGTAATAAATGATTGACAGCTGATGGCGCTCAGTGAGTCATTACCGTACATCTGTCTACCGAAGGGTTAATAGAGAAGATGTCTCCTTCATCCCAGTGCCTGTCCGCAGCTATTAACCCCTCGTCTGCAGAGCGCCACCGGCAGGAGTTCTGGCGGTGTTGCATCTTTGCTGCCGTCATATTGCACATCTTGTGTGATTTCTCTGCTGAAGACCTATGGAGAACTCTGAATCATCTCCCTGCAGAGCGCTGGAAATTATAATTGGTGTATAAAACAAGTCGGTGACAGGTACATCAGATTATTTATACCCTCTCCGTGCGGGGGGGCGGGTAGTATTTTGGTGCCTGGCATGGAAACTCTGCCGCTTGTTAGTGAAAATAAATGTTTTTTGAACAACTGGTGCTGAGAGCCCGGCTTCTTAAAGGGACCCAGCGCCCAAGAGCGCCGCAGAGGAGGTAAACATACCATAGAGGCGGACTATGAAGCTGTTGTGGGGTCCATGGAAAGGAGGGGGGTCCACTTGGACTCTGCCCCCTACAGGCGCTGCAAAATTAGCAAACCACCCTGGATGGAAAAATAAGTAATCAAGTCCTGGGCCTTTCTGTTGAGGGATGGAGTGGTGGCAAGGACAAGGAGGGCCTCAGTTGTTGGGGTCTCAGGGTGCCCCTCGCTCACTTTGGACAGTTGCAGTGATGTCTTTTAGGATAGTCAGGAGAAATTGGGGTTCAGTTGGAAATAGGACGGCACACGGAGACACTAGGCAACCAGGAGGAGCAAAGGAGTAACTTAAAGCTCCTGATCCCCAATGCAAAAACTGTAACAGGACCCCCCAACTGCGATGCATCATGCTGGTTTTCTCATATGGGATAGAGGGAGCTATTGCGCCTCCGCAGGCTCCAGGGCTCAAGTGCAACTGCAACCACTGCATCCCTATAGTTACACCCCAATGTGGGGTAGTCAGACCGGAGTCTATGGTGCCCGGTGGGGGTTGTACGCTGGCCCTGCCTCTTGCATAGGTCGGTGTTACGGGTGAAGAGCGCTACATATGTGACCTCTTACCAGCGGGTAGAGGAACCATCACCGGTCATGTCACTCCCCAGCTGATAATACGTTAATAGACGGGGAAATATGTGAAATATGTGTGATGGGTAAGAAAGCAAATTCCAAACCAGTCTGACTGCATGAACCATGGCTGACGATCAACCACCCCGTGAAATGAGGATGAGTCACCGACTAAAGTGCCTCACACAGACATTGAGCTCTCGCCGTCTTCTAGAGAAGAGGTGGAAATCCTCAGAACATTGTGCACAGGTCCTCAGGGTGTCAGAGCCGGAAGTGCCAGGAAGAATAACAGGAGTCCCGCTAATGACTGGTGTCTGCCCTGAAAACAAAACCTACATGAACCCACAAAGGAGATCTCTGCCCCTCCCCCCAAATATTCAACTAGCAAACTGGATTCATCAGACAGATATCATATATTATCTACATATATACTATGTAACGGACGCTCAATCATTGTGTCATGAAAAGCGCCTACATTTGTTTAATACACTTTGGTGTTTTATTCCTAGCCGTTTTAAAGATGTCTGCTTGCTGTCAGTGAATAGGAGCAGTCTTGACTACATCGAGAGGTTGATGTAGTGAAATGTGTGAGAAATAATAGGTCTGTACAAGTTACAGCCTCTGGATGTAAACAAGAATGTTCACATTCACTGAATGGAGGCAGAGATCTTGAAAATTATGTGGAATTGGAACACAAAGTGTATTAGAAAGTTGCAAACTTTTTTATAGAATGATTAAGTTTTATTTATGTAAATATATATATATCTATATATCTCCTGGAAAAAACCTTTGAAGAGCACGACCCCCTAAAATCAAATTAATCCCCAATAAACATACTGTATGTTCTCGATGTGACTTTCTTTTATTGTGCCAAATATTCGTTTTATGTTGGTGGAAATCTGGATAATGACCAACAAGGACTTTCCAGACTGCTGATAGCATCTCTGCTCCTATGTATATACATAACTAGGAAGATATGCCATTCAGGAGTCAGGGAAAGCTGGGTGACAACACCTATGAGAGGTAAAACAGCAGCCATGATAGTTGTTATCCTGCTTTCCCAAAAACATAATAGAAAATGTAACAACACCCGTGTTCATCATCTACTGTATCTGGTGAATCACCCGATACAGCAGATGATGAGCATGAAACTCAGAGAGGACTATGATGTCATGATACAATCGTGTCACAGTATGGAGATGATGTCATGATACAATATTGTCACAGTATGGAGATGATGTCATGATACAAGATTGTCACAGTATGGAGATGATGTCATGATACAATATTGTCACAGTATGGAGATGATGTCATGATACAATATTGTCACAGTATGGAGATGATGTCATGATACAAGATTGTCACAGTATGGAGATGATGTCATGATACAATATTGTCACAGTATGGAGATGATGTCATATGAACTCTCAAGGAGTGTTAGACCAGCGATATAAGGGATCAGTGGAGTCCATGCACATCAAAAAGGTGCCATCAGGTTTCTTTCTATTATGTATGAGCAGCTTGCATTTCACCTGCACTGATACATTGTAACAAACTATCCTGACAGGAGAGAGAATTGTCCGCTGTAGGTAAAATGAAGATTCCTATTGAGTGCCGGGATGTTGGTGGTTGTAGTTTGGCACCATCTGTCTGGCCCCAGGTTGGAGATCTCTGCTGTAAAGCGTCAGTCTGGTTCCCGGCATCTCCTCAGCTCTCGCCCCGTGTAAAGCCCCATGCACACGACCGTAAAATCGCCCGTAGTAACGGGCCCATTCATTTCTGTGGCTGCCGGACACCTTCCCGTATGTCTACCCCTGTGGGTGTCTGTGCCGTAGAAACCAGCCCAAAAAAATAGGACATGTCCTATTTTTATATTTTACGGACCGTGCTCCTATACTTTATAATGGGAGCACGGCTGGTAAAAACGGCCGTCTGTCCGCGGCCGTCCGTGCCCTGTAATTTACCGGTCGTGTGCATGAAGTCATAATTAGATTTTAATTAATTTTAATTAGAACATTTACCCGGCTGCAATTCTTCCCAATGTCACTGCGCTCCCGACTCTGCGCTCATGTGAATACATTTCAAAGGGACATTGAACCCACAGTCTGGCATCTCCCCTATGCAGGTGAATACGATCTATTGTTGCCTGTTATCAGCCAGTACAGGTTGAGGAGAAGCTAATTGCTCCCTGTTAATTAGACACTTCAGGCTGTGGAGGAGCTGACTGTACAACATGTAAATGCAATCTGGTGTTCCCTGTTATCAGCCATTTATTTATTTTTACAACTAATATGGCTGCACTTCTTGTCGTCACTTTTGTAAATCAACTGAACAGAAAAATCCCAATATCTCTGTAGAAATAAAATGATCAGATTTTGATGGCTGCGGCTCTCATTTCTGTATTTCTCATATACTGTTTGCCTAATTTTTACATTTTTTGATGGAAATCCCCTTTATCTCAGGCTGAAGAACCTCACATATGGCTGTTGACCTCTGCTGGTTCAGGGTCTGCACAAAGCGTGCCCTGGGGATATTTATCCTTGGAGATGTGACCTTAACACCATAATACATAAACTAGAATAGAATGCAAGCAGTAGAGACTGGTGAGTTATAGGAGTAGCTGTTCGGGGTGTGTCTGTCAGCACAGTGTTGACTAATTCCAAGTAGCAGTCGGAAGAATTTTGAATGCAGCTCTGGATGTGCTCCATAAACGTCAGTCAGTCACTGTTCCTATATAGTTCCCCCCACAGAGTCCCTATAACGTCCCTATGAGATTATCTGTATTAGTGTTATCCTCCTATGTGGCAGGGGGTCCTTAAGGCACCAGGGCCCGGGTATAACTGGGGGCTCGGCAGATGCAGGTGAAGCCCCCAATGATGGCCACCAAGTGCGGTAATAAACGCAGAGCAGGACGAGCTGCAAGCTTCATGGGATTAGTGATATTTTATTTCTAAAAGGCGGTGAATGGAGTAAAGTGCAGCTTTAACTGTGAATCAGAGCCGGGCGGATGTTGACGCCGCTCAGCGTGGCAGCTCGGAGGCGAAGGACTGACAATCAGAATAATAACCGCTGCGTTTCTGAGGTTTTTGCGCTCGCTGCCTTTGTTCGGATACTTGAAAGGCGATTCAGCAGGAATTTGGGTCACCGTGACGGCAGAACTCGCACTTTTCTGAGTGTAGGAGATGACGGGGAAGAATTCTCCTGCTACTTATCTAATAAGAGCAGCGTCACACGGACATCCGCGACAGTGAGACCTCACCCCGGGCTTTACTGACGGCGCGCACATTATACCTGCAGCCAAGACATCACGTCAGGAGACGCACCTCCTATAGAAGGGGGAGAAATCCCACATAATAAGTCTTCATATCTATTGCTATCTGTTATCAACCATTTCAGGCAGATGAGAGGCTGACTATACGGCAGGTGAATATCATCTATTGTTCCCTGTTATCAGCCACATCAAGCTTGGGTGCTGTATTATTTGCATTTATGTCCATCGCGCGCTGATCTGTGTATCTAAGCTTATCGTGTGTGATAGGCCGGATTCAGACGAACGTGATTTGCGTCCGTGCAGCCCGCGTGGTTTTCACGCGGCTAGCGCGGACCTTTACAAGTCTATGGGGCAGTGCAGACAGTCCGTGTTTTTTGCGCAGCGTTAGTCCGCTGCGTAAAACTCACGACATGTTCTATATTTATGCATTGCGCGCGCATCACGCACCCATTGAAGTCAATGGGTGCGTGAAAATCACGCATACCCCACGGAAGCACTTCCGTGGGACGCACGTTATTCGCACAACAGCAGTAAAAGAATGAATGTAAACAGAAAAGCACCACGTGCTACAAACGGAGTGTCATAAAGATGGCGGCTGCGCGAAAAGCACGCAGCCGCGCATCCATATGAACAGGGCACACGGAGCTGTCAAGTGCCTTTTCCGCACGCAAAATGCTCACGTTCATCTGAATCCGGCCATACTGTGTTTTGAGCCAGTGTATCTAATCCTATCATGTGTGATACTCTCTGCTGAGATGTGTATCTAATCCTATAATGTGTGATACTGTCCGCTGAGCTGTGTATCTAATCCTATCATGTGTGATACTGTCTGCTGAGCCGCTGTATCTAATCCTATCATGTGTGATATTGTCTGCTGATCTGTGTATCTAAGCTTATCATGTGTGATACTGTGTGCTGAGCTGTGTATCTAATCCTGTCAAGTGTAATACTGTCTTCTGATCTGTGTATCTAAGCTTATCATGTGTGATACTGTCTGCTCAGCCAGTGTATCTAATCCTATCATGTGTGATAGCGTCTGCTGAGCTGTGTATCTAATCCTATCATGTGTGATACTGTCTGCTGATCTGTGTATCTAAGCTTATCATGTGTGATACTGTCTGCTGAGCTGTGTATCTAATCCTATCATATGTGATACTGTCTGCTGATCTGTGTATCTAATCCTATCATGTGTGATACTGTCTGCTGAGCTGTGTATCTAATCCTATCATGTGTGATACTGTCTGCTGAGCCAGTGTATCTAATCCTATCATGTGTGATAGCGTCTGCTGAGCTGTGTATCTAATCCTATCATGTGTGATACTCTCTGCTGAGATGTGTATCTAATCCTATAATGTGTGATACTGTCCGCTGAGCTGTGTATCTAATCCTATCATGTGTGATACTGTCTGCTGAGCCGCTGTATCTAATCCTATCATGTGTGATATTGTCTGCTGATCTGTGTATCTAAGCTTATCATGTGTGATACTGTGTGCTGAGCTGTGTATCTAATCCTGTCAAGTGTTAATACTGTCTTCTGATCTGTGTATCTAAGCTTATCATGTGTGATACTGTCTGCTCAGCCAGTGTATCTAATCCTATCATGTGTGATAGCGTCTGCTGAGCTGTGTATCTAATCCTATCATGTGTGATACTGTCTGCTGATCTGTGTATCTAAGCTTATCATGTGTGATACTGTCTGCTGAGCTGTGTATCTAATCCTATCATATGTGATACTGTCTGCTGATCTGTGTATCTAATCCTATCATGTGTGATACTGTCTGCTGAGCTGTGTATCTAATCCTATCATGTGTGATACTGTCTGCTGAGCCAGTGTATCTAATCCTATCATGTGTGATAGCGTCTCCTGAGCAATGTTTCTAATCCTATCATGTGTGATAGCGTCTGCTGAGCTGTGTATCTAATCCTATCATGTGTGATACTGTCTGCTGAGCTGTGTATCTAATCCTATCATGTGTGATACTGTCTGCTGATCTGTGTATCTAATCCTATCATGTGTGATACTGTCTGCTGAGCCGCTGTATTTAATCCTATTATGTGTGATACTGTCTGCTGAGCTGTGTATCTAATCCTATTATGTGTGATACTGTCTGCTGAGCTGTGTATCTAATCCTATTATGTGTGATACTGTCTGCTGAGCCGCTGTATCTAATCCTATCATGTGTGATACTGTGTGCTGAGCTGTGTATCTAATCCTATTATGTGTGATACTGTCTGCTGAGCTGCTGTATCTAATCCTATCATGTGTGATACTGTCTGCTGAGCTGTGTATCTAATCCTATCATGTGTGATACTGTCTGCTGAGCTGTGTATCTAATCCTATCATGTGTGATACTGTCTGCTGAGCTGTGTATCTAATCCTATCATGTGTGATACTGTGTGCTGAGCTGTGTATCTAATCCTATTATGTGTGATACTGTCTGCTGAGCGGCTGTATCTAATCCTATCATGTGTGATACTGTCTGCTGAGCTGTGTATCTAATCCTATCATGTGTGATACTGTCTGCTGAGCTGTGTATCTAATCCTATTATGTGTGATACTGTCTGCTGAGCCACTGTATCTAATCCTATCATGTGTGATACTGTCTGCTGAGCCTCTGTATCTAATCCTATCATGTATGATACTGTCTGCTGAGCCGTGTATCTAATCCTATCATGTGTGATACTGTCTGCTGAGTGTCTGTATCTAATCCTATCATGTGTGATACTGTCTGCTGAGCGGCTGTATCTAATCCTATCATGTGTGATACTGTCTGCTGAGTGTCTGTATCTAATCCTATCATGTGTGATACTGTGTGCTGAGCTGTGTATCTAATCCTATCATGTGTGATACTGTCTGCTGAGCGGCTGTATCTAATCCTATCATGTGTGATACTGTCTGCTGAGTGTCTGTATCTAATCCTATCATGTGTGATACTGTCTGCTGAGCTGTGTATCTAATCCTATTATGTGTGATACTGTCTGCTGAGCGGCTGTAGCCTGTAATGATGTATATATATATTTGTAGGCAGTAGTAGTATTATTATATTAGGATCTTCCAGTAATGTGTGATGATTTGGGTTCGGTGTGTGGGTGATGTGTCAGTATTCTCAGTAGTTTTTCTGATGTCGCCTCGCAGGTGGAGGAGGTTGTGGTTTCTCACTATGATAATCAGCGTGTCACGTGGACACTCACAGCAGCATCAGCGGCGCCTCCACCATGTGCAAGGAAACGAGAGCTTCCTGTGGATGAATGAGCGCACACTCACAGAGAGACTCACACCTGATGTGTCCCTTTCAGGATCTCTGTAGCGACCTCACGAGACTGCGCCGAACTATCGAGTGTAAGAACGTGTTCAGACGCTGCTAATAATTAACAGAATTAAAGGTGTCGTCCAGATTTATGTAAATAAAGCTTTAACATTGAATTTTGAGAATTTCTGCTTCCTTCTGATTAACCTTGTGTTCCAATTCGTCGCTATTTTTAAGATCTCTGCTAGCTGTCAGTGAATTGAAAGTTTCTTGTTTACATCCAGAGGCTGAAATCCCATCCTGATTGTTTCATGTATACATGACATTAAACCTGTGAACTTTATTGAATTTTCTGCTGGAATGGTGAAACTATGTTAGCCAATGAACAGCGCTGCTTTAAAAAGAGGGCGATTGGTAAACGTCTGACTGAGGCCATCCAACCAATGCGTAAGCAAAGGGATCCACTACAGAGCAACTCAAGCCTGCGTGTATGTGAATGCAGCAAAGGGGGCAAATAAACAAAAAAGATCATTATCTGCCCTAAAAATCTTTCTGATCAAGACTGAGGGCAAAGCGAGACGATTTCAAGCATCTCCTACCCGGAGACCTCTCTTCTTCATTGTTCCTGTGTGGGAAGGGGAAGGAAGAATCCCTCTGAGAGACATTAAAAGTCAACCAGTGGCGGTGTCACCCCTATTATGTCATATGGAAGTAATATCTAGTAGCCAGAGTGGGGTTATTTCTGGCTGCTCCCAAAAAATAACAGCTTATCTTGGGGGGTCCCTACAGCCGGTAGTAAGGTTTTGTCAAAATTTGGCCATATGCATAAGATAGCTGTTGGACAAACTGTCTCTCCTCTATTTGTCATGTTATTTCTATGGAGGGAGACATTGGGCGTCGCTTATCTCTAAAAAACAATAACAAACAAAAAGTGTATGGTCAGTTTAACCCAATGTATTATACTCCAGAGCTGCACTCACTATTCTGTTGGTGCAGTCACTGTGCACATACATTACTTATCCTGTACTGATCCTGAGTTACATCCTGTATTATACTCCAGAGCTGCACTCACTATTCTGCTGGTGGAGTCACTGTGTACACACATTACATTACTTATCCTATACTGATCCTGAGTTACATCCTGTATTATACTCCAGAGCTGCACTCACTATTCTGCTGGTGGAGTCACTGTGTGCATACATTACTTATCCTGTACTGATCCTGAGTTACATCCTGTATTATACTCCAGAGCTGCACTCACTATTCTGCTGGTGGAATCACTGTGTACATACATTACATTACTTATCCTGTACTGATCCTGACTTACATCCTGTATTATACTCCAGAGCTGCACTCACTATTCTGCTGGTGGAGTCACAGTGTACATTACATTACTTATCCTGTACTGATCCTGAGTTACATCCTGTATTATACTCCAGAGCTGCACTCACTATTCTGTTGGTGCAGTCACTGTGCACATACATTACTTATCCTGTACTGATCCTGACTTACATCCTGTATTATACTCCAGAGCTGCAATCACTATTCTGCTGGTGGAGTCACTGTGTACATACATCACATTACTTATCCTGTACTGATCCTGAGTTACATCCTGTATTATACTCCAGAGCTGCACTCACTATTCTGCTGGTGGAGTCACCGTGTACATACATTACATTACTTATCCTGTACTGATCCTGAGTTATATCCTGTATTATACTCCAGAGCTGCACTCACTATTCTGCTGGTGGAGTCACCGTGTACATACATTACTTATCCTGTACTGATCCTGAGTTACATCCTGTATTCTACTCCAGAGCTGCACTCACTATTCTGCTAGTGGAGTCACCGTGTACATACATTACTTATCCTGTACTGATCCTGAGTTATATCATGTATTATACTCCAGAGCTGTACTCACTATTCTGCTAGTGGAGTCACCGTGTACATACATGACATTACGTATTCTTTACAGTATTTATAGATGTTTCAGGTGTTTCATGCAATATTTGGTAATTTTCCATTTAATATCCTTGAAGATCACGCAGGAGGTGTGCAGTGCGGTGCGAGCTGCGGTAGATGACTACAATTACTTCTACCTGCGTCACCGCCATGACTCTTACTACCAATCAACGTAATGAGACGAGAAGCCTGAGAGGCTCTTTATTCTTCATCCTTCTTATCTCGGCGGTTGTATTGAATGGAGCGGAGGAGATTTTTACTCTGTGGAATTAGCGCAATCTTCCATGCAGGACCATTAAACAATTACTTGTTGGAGATTGGATCTTGTGTGAGTCACTCAATCAATAGGTCGTCTCTTTACATGAAGGGGCCTGAGCTCAGATCTAAGGACCAGCAATGGAGAAGTGGAAATCATTCCATTGTGACAGCAGGAAAGGTCACCGGAATAATTGATTTCCAACAATTTCGAAGATACGGGCGCTATTAACCCCACGACCGCCGACATACAAACACTTTACATAATTCAAATAAATTCAGGAGAACTTTTGTAAAGTGATGAGGAAACGGCACAACTATATCCCTATACTGAAGGAGCTGTCACTTTAAGACGAACCTCTATTAGGGCATTGTGGGCTACTATGAAGGGGTTCCTTTTTTTAGAACCCCCTCTATCATTTAGAGCTGAGAGCCGCAACAAGCAACAACTCTCGCTATGACGGATCAGATGCCCATTGGTATAAATGGGTGCCGGGCATCCCCTGGTGATCATTTGATCGTGGGGGGGGAGGGGGGGGGTCACAAAAGTGAGACAAATGGTGACAACTCACTGTGGTTGCTATAATACCAGCCATATAAGAGGTCACCCAGCTTTCCCGGAAACGGATATAGACAGATAACAGACGACAAAAGGAATTGCAGTAAAATTCCTTTAATTCGGTAGTTGATATTCTGGATTATTGGAGGGTCATTGAAAAATATACAAAAGGGTAGAAAACCCACAGGGACAGCAAGACCCCAAATAAAATGAAACATTTACTAATTGCTTCTTTCTCAATAGTCTTTGGCCTCATGATGTTGGAACCCTGTGCCAGATTATTGGACTTTCCGGATTATTGGACGCTGGATGAAAATATTTTTGCTGGTGATTTGTATTTTTTAAATTTATTTTATTTTCGGAGTAAATGCTCTTAAAAAAATCTGTCTTGAGCATGTGGTGCAGTTCTTGGGATCAGGCCCCCGGTGGCACCGCGTGGATGATAAATATTCAGTGTGTAACGCGGCGTCTCTTGAAATATTTATGCAGCAGTCGGTTAAAGACGCGGTTTGCGTCATTGAGTGACGGGTGCTCGAGGCCAGGCCTGAGGTTCATTATTCATTCATCATGTGTCTGCATTGCTTACAGCGTGTCCTCGGCAGCGCGTAACTCTGCTACATCAATGTCCTAAACCTCGCGCTCCCTCCAAAGTGTCAATGAAAAATACAACACCCGGGTGATGTCACAAAGGGATTATCGCTTTCTTGGCAGATTTTACAAGATCTCGTCATAATAATTGGATGAATCATTGCAAGCAGGACCTGCGCCCCCGAGCTCAGAGGAGACGCAGTCATGTCCAGCGCGCACAGCAAAATGGTGCACCCATTTATATGGGATACGTCCCCAATGTACGTCATTTACATCACAAATCATGCATATGACCCCTTCATCAGACCCCCTAAATAAAGACAGACCCCAGACCACCAGATATTCACCTTTACCCCTGCTACCTAAATGCAAACTCCAGCTCACACCCACTTAATACAGACCAATGATACTCCCCTCTCCCCGTTCCTGCAGACCCTTTCACTTCCGGGCGCGGCTGCAGAGAGTATTGTCTGCTGCGGGGCCCAGGGGTGGGGAGGACTGCAGGAACGGGGAGAGGGGAGTATGTTGTGGGGACAAGGGGCACCCGGGAGATTTGCCTGCTCTTTTGGGAATCCTGGAGATCTCCCCCTTTTTTGGGTGCTTCCCAGGCATTCTAGGAGAGTTGGGAAGTATGCCCAAAAGTCATCTGCATGGGGGCGGGCGCATTAAAGGGGATTGGTATCTCACCGCATAACGACCCAACCATGCACAGTGGGCCACCTTAAACTGGACATCTAGATATGGGGCACTTACAGAGGCAGATTTTTCATTCACACATGAAAGAAAGGGGTGACAAACCCTGTGGGGCCATATTAGATCCCACCTCGCTTTCCTGGAAACAGATGAGGACCACTCAAGGATTTTTTTTATTTTGCTTTTTGACTTAGACCTGTCACCTCTCCTGACATGTCTGAGTGAATTTTTCCCATAAAAGGATAATTCTGTAGCATATTTTTTTTAATTTCCTCTGTTATTCCTCCTTGAAATGTATGAATAAATTGACAATTGAGTGTCACCATTCTCCTTGTCAAATGGGGCATGTCCTCATACAGTCTGATACTGTCAGTACTGATTGGATAATGTCAGACTGCGTAGGGACACACCCCCAGCTGGTAACACCCAGTTGTCAATTTATTCATAAATTTGTAGGAGGAATAACAGAGGAACGGTACAAGGCAGAATGCTAAGAAAAGATGCTAAACCAGAATCATAGTTTTATGGGGAATAAAATGATTTATTGAAGCAGACACGTCAGGACAGGGGACAGATTCTTGATAAGTGGGGCTCAGTGTTTGCTCGCTCGCTCGCTCAGTGGTAATACATGTTCACAAGTCGTCACCTAGGAGAAGAGGAAGCCAAAGGCCACAGGAAGGAAGTGAAGAGGAGTCTGGGGCGACAGAGACGCTTTAGCAGCTGAGTGACGAAATGGAACAGACCCGAGTCCCCGCTGGAGACGCCTGGAGCACGTCCTGATCTTACAATGTGCTCCACCGCAGCCTCGCAACGGTGACGAGCGGCTGAACTACAGAAGAGACACCTGTCAGTCACTTCCTGCACGGCGCAGACTGTGATATCAAGAGGAAGACGAGGAATTTACCAGAGTGGAAATAACAGCCACATAAGGGGTTTCCCTCATCCGCTGCAGTTTCAAGTTCTCTCAGCGCGGTTGAGTCGCTATATGTCAATCACCCTATAGAATGCGTGATGTCAAATTCAGTTTTTTGCAGGCAGAAAATTCAGATGTTGATCTGCCTGCATGCCGTTTGCCGCGTTTTTCGTCCGCAGCTAAAGAGCGCCGCAGGCAAAAACGCTGCGAAAGGCGTGGCAAATAGAGCAAAATCTGTCTCAAAATTCCAGACGGAATTTTGAGGCACAATTTTCTGCCTGCAAAAATCTCTGTGTGAACAGAGTCATTGAAATCAATGGGAGGCATTTTCTGACATTTTTGGCGCATTTTCCGAAACGGTTTTCGCGTCAAAAAACGTGTAAAAAAAACTCTGTGTGAACAGAGCCTAAGGATCACGCCTACTTTGGTGTTAACGCAGGAATTTTTTCCGTTTTGCGTCGTAGAATTATGAGACCTGTAACTTATTATTTTTACGTCTGCGTAGCTGTATCGGGGGGAGAAAATTCATCTGCAGAACTATAAAATTTTAGCACAAAATCTGCTTCTTTAACTTCTGATAATTGAGAATGAAAACCCCCATTTTTTTCGTGCCAGTGCCACCCCATCTGCAGAATCAGCTCAGCTTACTACAGCCTGTATCTCCTGACCCATGGGGACAAATTCCCTCCTGTGCCCTGAATGTAGGAAAATTTTATGGGCCAGTTTGTGGAAGACCCGACTAGAGGTGAAGCTCTGTTGGATCTGGTCATTTCTAATAATGCAGATCTTGTTGGGAATGTCAATGTTCGTGAAAACCTCGGTAACAGTGATCACAATATAGTTACATTTTACCTATACTGTAAAAAACAAACGCAGGCTGGGAGGGCAAAAACATTTAATTTTAAGAAAGCCAAATTCCCCAGGATGAGGGCGGCAATTCAGGATATAGACTGGGAAGAACTAATGTCAAATAATGGGACAAATGATAAATGGGAGATTTTCAAATCTACTTTGAGTTATTATAGTGCAAAATGTATTCCTATAGGTAACAAGTATAAACGACTCAAATTAAACCCCACATGGCTTACACCTTCTGTGAAAGGGGCAATACATGACAAAAAAAGGGCATTTAAAAAATACAAATCTGAGGGTACAGCTGTAGCCTTTGTAAAATATAAAGAGCTTAATAAAATCTGTAAAAAGATAATAAAATCAGCAAAAATACAAAATGAAAGGCAGGTGGCCAAGGATAGTAAAACAAATCCCAAAAAATTCTTCAAGTATATAAATGCTAAAAAGCCAAGGTCTGAACATGTAGGACCCCTAGATAATGGTAATGGGGAGTTGATCACAGGGGATCAAGAGAAGGCAGAGTTACTAAATGGGTTCTTTAGCTCTGTATATACAACAGAAGAAGGAGCAGCTGATGTAGCCGGTGCCAGGGCTGAGGAGCTGATGTAGCCGGTGCCAGTGCTGAGGAGCTGATGTAGCCGGTGCCAGTGCTGAGGAGCTGATGTAGCCGGTGCCAGTGCTGAGCAGCTGATGTAGCCGGTGCCAGTGCTGAGCAGCTGATGTAGCCGGTGCCAGTGCTGAGCAGCTGATGTAGCCGGTGCCAGTGCTGAGCAGCTGATGTAGCCGGTGCCAGTGCTGAGCAGCTGATGTAGCCGGTGCCAGTGCTGAGGAGCTGATGTAGCCGCTGCCAGTGCTGAGCAGCTGATGTAGCCGGTGCCAGTGCTGAGCAGCTGATGTAGCCGGTGCCAGTGCTGTGGAGCTGATGTAGCCGCTGCCAGTGCTGTTAATACATCAGTTGATATACTGAATTGGATGAATGTTGATATGGTCCAAGCTAAATTAAATTAAATAAATGTGCACAAGGCCCCGGGACCAGATGGGTTACACCCTAGAATTCTTAAAGAGCTTAGTCCAGTTATTTCTGTCCCCCTTTTCATAATATTCAGAGAATCTCTAGTGACTGGTATAGTGCCAAGGGACTGGCGCAGCGCAAATGTGGTGCCTATTTTCAAAAAGGGCTCTAGGTCTTCCCCAGGTAATTATAGACCAGTAAGCTTAACATCCATCGTGGGGAAAATGTTTGAGGGGCTATTGAGGGACTATATACAGGATTATGTGACAATAAATAGCATTATAAGTGACAGCCAGCATGGTTTTACTAAGGACAGAAGTTGTCAAACTAACCTAATCTGTTTTTATGAAGAGGTGAGCAGAAGTCTAGACAGAGGGGCCGCTGTGGATTTAGTGTTTTTGGACTTTGCAAAGGCATTTGACACTGTCCCCCATAGACGCCTAATGGGTAAATTAAGGACTATAGGTTTAGAAAATATAGTTTGTAATTGGATTGAGAATTGGCTCAAGGACCGTATCCAGAGAGTTGTGGTCAATGATTCCTTCTCTGAATGGTCCCCGGTTATAAGTGGTGTACCCCAGGGTTCAGTGCTGGGACCACTATTATTCAACTTATTTATTAATGATATAGAGGATGGGATTAATAGCACTATTTCTATTTTTGCAGATGACACCAAGCTATGTAATATAGTTCAGACTATGGAAGATGTTCATGAATTACAGGCAGATTTAAACAAACTAAGTGTTTGGGCGTCCACTTGGCAGATGAAGTTTAATGTAGATAAATGTAAAGTTATGCATCTTGGTACCAACAACCTGCATGCATCATATGTCCTAGGGGGCGCTACACTGGCGGATTCACTTGTTGAGAAGGATCTGGGTGTAATAATCTGCAGCATCATATGTCCTAGGGGGCGCTACACTGGGGATTCACTTGATGAGAAGGATCTGGGTGTAATAATCTGCAGCATCATATGTCCTAGGGGGCGCTACACTGGGGGTAATAATCTGCATGTATCATATGTCCTAGGGGGAGCTACACTGGGGGAGTCACTTGTTGAGAAGGATCTGGGTGTACTTGTAAATCATAAACTCAATAACAGCATGCAATGTCAATCAGCTGCTTCAAAGGCCAGCAGGATATTGTCGTGTATTAAAAGAGGCATGGACTCGCGGGACAGGGAGGTAATATTACCACTTTACAAAGCATTAGTGAGGCCTCATCTAGAATATGCAGTTCAGTTCTGGGCTCCAGTTCATAGAAAGGATGCCCTGGAGTTGGAAAAAATACAAAGAAGAGCAACGAAGCTAATTAGGGGCGCGGAGAATGTAAGTTATGAGGAAAGATTAAAAGAATTAAACCTATTTAGTCTTGAAAAAAGACGACTAAGGGGGGACATGATTAACTTATATAAATATATTAATGGCGCATACAAAAAATATGGTGAAATCCTGTTCCATGTAAAACCCCCTCAAAAAACAAGGGGGCACTCCCTCCGTCTGGAGAAAAAAAGGTTCAAGCTGCAGAGGCGACAAGGCTTCTTTACAGTGAGAACTGTGAATCTATGGAATAGTCACCGCAGGAGCCGTCACAGCAGGGACAGGAGACACCGCAGGAGCCGTCACAGCAGGGACAGGAGATGCTGCAAAAAAGGCTTAGATAATTTCCTAGAACAAAAAAATATTAGCTCCTATGTGTAGAAATTTTTCCTTCCCTTTTCCCTTCCCTTGGTTGAACTTGATGGACATGTGTCTTTTTTCAGCCGTACTAACTATGTAACTATGTAATATAGGGGTCCTGGGTTTAGGCCTGGACCCCTTCAGCTGTGATCTGACCCCTTCAGTTGTGGATTTCTGTAGCCCTGGGAGTTTATTATGATGTGTAATATCCTGATACTCTGCATCTATGAGCTTTACCATCGGTGAACATGATGATGATTATTATTATTATTATACTATTTATTCCACTGTTACATTGTTACAATCCCATTGTCTTACAAACACTAATAATGTCAGGATGAGGTGATGAATTAGCTGTTCATAAACTGAAGAGCAGCGGAGAAAGGGTTACATGAATATCCGGCCTCCTCGGCGGTGTCACAGATGGGGATTGTACGTCAGTAGTCTTCTATGACTCAGGGTCTCCCCCCTGGGGGGGGGGGGGGTGATGAGAGGAGAGAACGCTGCACTGTCTGCTTCCATAATCAATAGCGAATTATTGGAGGGCGGCTGAGCTCAGGGTGAGGTGACACTGTGGGCACTAGAAGAAAGCGGCTGCCAGCTTCCCCCGTCCCCTGCCAACCTCATGTATTCTGGAGATGTAATAAAATAGAAATGTCATTATATGTAGGCAACTCTCAGCAGTGGTGAAACAACAACTCCCAACATGTTCTACATCGTGGCTCAGATCAAATATATCTATATAGTCAAAATCCAATAGTCTGGTACCCAACAGTCTAGAAATCCTGCTAATCTCTTACCTATTTGATCTCTTATTTCCAGTGATGTTGGCACAGATATGATAAGCTGAGGGCCAATGATGGTGCGGAGGTGTTGGCAGCGCAATGTCGATCCTGGTGCTCGGAGAAGAGGGGGAGCTAATGTTCAGAATATTTGATCATTCTCATATCTATCTATCTATCTATCTATCTATCTATCTATCTATCTATCTATCTATCTATCTATCTATCTATCTATCTATCTATCTATCTATCTATCTATCTATCTATCTATCTATCTATCTCATATCTATCTATCTATCTATCTATCTATCTATCTATCTATCTATCTATCTATCTATCTATCTATCTATCTATCTATCTATCTATCTATCTATCTATCTATCTATCATCTATCTATCTATCTATCTCATATCTATCTATCTATCTATCTATCTCTCTATCTCATATCTATCTATCTATCTATCTATCTATCTATCTATCTATCTATCTATCTATCTATCTATCTATCTATCTATCTATCTATCTATCTATCTATCTATCTATCTATCTATCTATCTATCTATCTGCGCTATGCTTAGTACAATTAGACACTATTATATGTGCGCTATGCTCAGTACAATTAGACACTATTATATGGGCACTATGCTCAGTACAATTACACACTATTATATGGGCACTATGCTTAGTACAATTAGACACCATTATATGGGCACTATGCTCAGTACAATTAGATAATATTATATGGGTGCTATGCTCAGTACAATTAGACACTGTTATATGGGCACTATGCTCAGTACAATTAGACACTATTATATGGGCACTATGCTTAGTACAATTAGATACTATTATATGGGCACTATGCTTAGTACAATTAGATACTATTATATGGGCGTTATGCTCGGTACAATTAGATAATATTATATGGGCGCTATGCTCAGTACAATTAGACACTATTATATGGGCACTATGCTTAATACAATTAGACACTATTATATGGGCACTATGCTTAGTACAATTAGACACTGTTATATGGGCACTATGCTCAGTACAATTAGACACTGTTATATGGGCACTATTCTCAGTACAATTACACACTATTATATGGGCACTATGCTTAGTACAATTAGACACTATTATATGGGCACTATGCTTAGTACAATTAGACACTATTATATGGGCACTATGCTCAGTACAATTAGATATTATATGGGCACTATGCTTAGTATAATTAGATACTGTTATATGGGCACTATGCTTAGTACAATTAGACACTATTATATGGGCGTTATGCTCGGTACAATTAGATAATATTATATGGGCGCTATGCTCAGTACAATTAGACACTATTATATGGGCACTATGCTTAATACAATTAGACACTATTATATGGGCACTATGCTTAGTACAATTAGACACTATTATATGGGCACTATGCTCAGTACAATTAGACACTGTTATATGGGCACTATTCTCAGTAGAATTACACACTATTATATGGGCACTATGCTTAGTACAATTAGACACTATTATATGGGCACTATGCTTAGTACAATTAGACACTATTATATGGGCACTATGCTCAGTACAATTAGATATTATATGGGCACTATGCTTAGTATAATTAGATACTGTTATATGGGCACTATGCTCAGTACAATTAGATACTATTATATGGGCGCTATGCTCAGTACAATTAGATAATATTATATGGGTGCTATGCTCAGTACAATTAGACACTGTTATATGGGCACTATGCTCAGTACAATTAGACACTATTATATGGGCACTATGCTTAGTACAATTAGATACTATTATATGGGCACTATGCTCGCTACAATTAGACACTATTATATGGGCACTATGCTCAGTACAATTAGACACTATTATATGGGCGCTATGCTTAGTACAATTAGACACTATTATATGGGCACTATGCTTAATACAATTAGACACTATTATATGGGCACTATGCTCAGTAGTCAGTACAATTAGACACTATTATATGGGCACTATGCTAAGTACAATTAGACACTATTATATGGGCGCTATGCTCAGTACAATTAGATAATATTATATGGGTGCTATGCTTAGTATAATTAGACACTTTTATATGGGCACTATGCTTAGTATAATTAGACACTTTTATATGGGCACTATGCTTAGTATAATTAGACACTATTATATGGGCCCTATGCTCAGTACAATTAGACACTATTATATGGGCGCTATGCTTAGTACAATTAGACACTATTATATGGGCACTATGCTCAGTACAATTAGATATTATATGGGCACTATGCTTAGTACAATTAGACACCATTATATGGGCGCTATGCTCAGTACAATTAGACACTATTATATGGGCGCTATGCTCGGTACAATTAGACACTGTTATATGGGCACTATTCTCAGTAGAATTACACACTATTATATGGGCGCTATGCTTAGTATAATTAGACACTATTATATGGGCACTATGCTCAGTACAATTAGATAATATTATATGGGTGCTATGCTTAGTATAATTAGACACTTTTATATGGGCACTATGCTTAGTATAATTAGACACTTTTATATGGGCACTATGCTTAGTATAATTAGACACTATTATATGGGCCCTATGCTCAGTACAATTAGACACTATTATATGTGCGCTATGCTCGGTACAATTAGACACTATTATATGAGCCCTATGCTTAGTACAATTAGACACTATTATATGGGCACTATGCTCAGTACAATTAGACACTATTATATGGGCACTATGCTCAGTACAATTACACACTATTATATGGGCACTATGCTTAGTATAATTAGACACTATTATATGGGCACTATGCTTAGTACAATTGCACACTATTATATGGGCGCTATGCTCGGTACAATTAGACACTGTTATATGGGCACTATGCTTAGTATAATTAGACACTTTTATATGGGCACTATGCTCAGTACAATTAGACACTATTATATGTGCGCTATGCTTAGTACAATTAGACACTATTATATGGGCACTATGCTCAGTACAATTAGATATTATATGGGCACTATGCTTAGTACAATTAGACACTATTATATGGGCACTATGCTCAGTACAATTAGACACTATTATATGGGCACTATGCTCAGTACAATTAGATATTATATGGGCACTATGCTTAGTACAATTAGACACTATTATATGGGCACTATGCTCAGTACAATTAGATATTATATGGGCGCTATGCTTAGTACAATTAGACACTATTATATGGGCACTATGCTCAGTACAATTAGATATTATATGGGCGCTATGTTTAGTATAATTAGACACTATTATATGGGCACTATGCTCAGTACAATTAGACACTTTTATATGGGCACTATGCTTAGTATAATTAGACACTATTATATGGGCACTATGCTCAGTACAATTAGACACTATTATATGGGCACTATGCTCAGTACAATTACACACTATTATATGGGCACTATGCTTAGTATAATTAGACACTATTATATGGGCCCTATGCTCAGTACAATTAGATAATATTATATAGGCACTATGCTCAGTACAATTAGACACTATTATATGTGCGCTATGCTCGGTACAATTAGACACTATTATATGAGCCCTATGCTTAGTACAATTAGACACTATTATATGGGCACTATGCTCAGTACAATTAGACACTATTATATGGGCACTATGCTCAGTACAATTACACACTATTATATGGGCACTATGCTTAGTATAATTAGACACTATTATATGGGCACTATGCTTAGTACAATTGCACACTATTATATGGGCGCTATGCTCGGTACAATTAGACACTGTTATATGGGCACTATGCTTAGTATAATTAGACACTTTTATATGGGCACTATGCTCAGTACAATTAGACACTATTATATGTGCACTATGCTTAGTACAATTAGACACTATTATATCGGCACTATGCTTAGTACAATTAGACACTATTATATGGGCACTATGCTCAGTACAATTAGATATTATATGGGCACTATGCTTAGTACAATTAGACACTATTATATGGGCACTATGCTCAGTACAATTAGACACTATTATATGGGCACTATGCTCAGTACAATTAGATATTATATGGGCACTATGCTTAGTACAATTAGACACTATTATATGGGCACTATGCTCAGTACAATTAGATATTATATGGGCGCTATGCTTAGTACAATTAGACACTATTATATGGGCACTATGCTCAGTACAATTAGATATTATATGGGCGCTATGCTTAGTATAATTAGACACTATTATATGGGCACTATGCTTAGTATAATTAGACACTATTATATGGGCACTATGCTCAGTACAATTAGATATTATATGGGCACTATGCTTAGTACAATTAGACACTATTATATGGGCACTATGCTCAGTACAATTAGATATTATATGGGCGCTATGCTTAGTATAATTAGACACTATTATATGGGCACTATGCTTAGTATAATTAGACACTATTATATGGGCACTATGCTCAGTACAATTAGATATTATATGGGCACTATGCTTAGTACAATTAGACACTATTATATGGGCACTATGCTCAGTACAATTAGATATTATATGGGCGCTATGCTTAGTATAATTAGACACTATTATATGGGCACTATGCTCAGTACAATTAGATATTATATGGGCGCTATGCTTAGTATAATTAGACACTATTATATGGGCGCTATGCTTAGTATAATTAGACACTATTATATGGGCACTATGCTCAGTACAATTAGACACTATTATATGGGCACTATGCTCGGTACAATTAGACACTATTATATGGGCACTATGCTTAGTACAATTAGACACTATTATATGGGCGCTATGCTCGGTACAATTAGACACTATTATAAGTGCGCTATGCTTAGTACAATTAGACACTATTATATGGGCACTATGCTCAGTACAATTAGATATTATATGGGCGCTATGCTTAGTATAATTAGACACTATTATATGGGCACTATGCTCAGTACAATTAGACACTATTATATGGGCGCTATGCTCGGTACAATTAGACACTATTATATGGGCGCTATGCTCAGTACAATTAGACACTATTATATGGGCGCTATGCTTAGTACAATTAGACACTGTTATATGGGCACTATGCTCAGTACAATTAGACACTTTTATATGGGCACTATGCTCAGTACAATTAGACACTATTATATGGGCACTATGCTCAGTACAATTACACACTATTATATGGGCACTATGCTTAGTATAATTAGACACTTTTATATGGGCACTATGCTTAGTATAATTAGACACTATTATATGGGCACTATGCTCAGTACAATTAGACACTATTATATGGGCACTATACTTAGTATAATTAGACACTTTTATATGGGCACTATGCTCAGTACAATTAGACACTTTTATATCGGCACTATGCTCAGTACAATTAGACACTATTATATGGGCACTATGCTCAGTACAATTACACACTATTATATGGGCACTATGCTTAGTATAATTAGACACTTTTATATGGGCACTATGCTTAGTATAATTAGACACTATTATATGGGCACTATGCTCAGTACAATTAGACACTATTATATGGGCACTATACTTAGTATAATTAGACACTTTTATATGGGCACTATGCTTAGTATAATTAGACACTTTTATATAGGTTTCATGGCCATACATTGTTTTTTTAACCAGGAAAACATTCTAATGAGAATAAAGCCTAATAAATATGACGATGTTCTAGGGAAGCTGCACCTGGATTTGGGGCTCTCACTGTCTTGTGGATTAGGATGTGACAATATTTGCAATCCTTAGAAAAACATTATCTGGAGCCGTTACCTCCTGCTCATTAAAGCATCGTTTACACGTGGCAGATCTGTCAGATGTGTAATGTAAGTGAAAGGAGTCTGGAAACATTTTTACAGTTTTGGTCTTCAGGGCCAATGATTGGGCGAACGAGCGCTCGTACTAATGCCATTTCCCGATTATTGCCCTGTGTAAACGGGGCAGCGAATAACTGACGAATGAGCAAACACTCGTTCATCGGCTGGTCGCATCTTTTATGCAAGACAAAAAAATGGTGGCTAGTTGGTAAACAAGGGATGTGCTGCCAACAAGATGCAAATGTATGGGGACATGAATCGAATTAACCCCATACATTTTGACCAATGGAGCTAAACCGCAGCGATCGCCGAGCTATCTTGTCGATCGGCGCTTATTACCAGCAAAGCACCCCTGCACTGTGCTGCTTTTGTAATAAATTGCAGTGTGCTCTAGGTGTGACGATTTTCATTGGTGCTTTTCTATGTCACTTTAGACCACGTCCAGAAAGCATGAAAAAAATGTCGCTGGTGCAGTCACCTTACATAACACAATGGCAACCAGTGCTGTCTCGCCTTTCGCGGCTCAGTTTTACCACTTATACAGTTTAGAAAGATCTGAGTCCATCAAGCACACGTTTTTATACTGACAAACCCCAGTTGATCCAATGGAAGTTAAAAACTTGAACGGCATGGACCAATTTGCTATAAAGTTGAAAAAATTCCTTGAAATCCTTCGACCTCACTAATATCTTATTTGTTATGAGTTGGTGCCCAAAACTGGGCTCATACTTAAGATGTGGCTGCAAAAATAATACTTTCTCCTCTAGAAGTCATGCCTTTTACTAATACAAGACAATATCTTGTTGGCTTTTGATGCAGCAGACTGGCATTGAGTGCTAGAATTAGGTTTTTTATCGATAATTGCACCCAAATCCTTCTCCATTGTAGTCGGTTCAGGGTATAAATAGCATGTATGTTTCTTGCCCCCAAATGTATAACATTACACTTGTCAACATTGAACATCTGATGCACTTTTAGCCGGTTTATCCAGGCTCTCCCCTGTAGGGTAAGACATTCTGTACAGTATCTACAACCCCACACATTTGCTTATAGAAAAGCTTAAAATATTAATAGCGAAGCGCCAAGTCTGGAATGAGCCGGAGAGAAATATTTCATTGAGGTCTCTCGTCTCGCTATTTTGGTCCTTTCCATGTATTTCCTGCAGGAAACGGACCTGTCCCACAATCGTTTACAGAGCTGTTAAACAAATGAGAAGAGAAGTGCCAGACACTGGGGGCAGGAAGCTCCGCAGAGCAAGACAATGTTTAGGGTTATAATACAATAAATTATATTTATCTAGATCAGTGGTCTCCAATCTGCGGCTCTCCGGCTGTTGCAAAACTACAACTCTCAGCAGGCTAGCAGGGCATGATTATGACCACTGATCTAGACAGGAATCAACTGTGAATGAGGTCTCCGGGGCCCCACCAGAGGAGATGACTCTGAGGGCTCATCCCCCAGCTATACAGAACAAGTGCAAGTCCCTTATAATCTGATTGTAAGCTCCTCTGCTGTTATTATTGCGCACACGGGTGACATCATCAGTAGATACCAATACATTATAGGAGAAATCACCAACGATGCAGCAATATGAAGGGTTTCACCATCAGAAGGGGTTGTCCACTGCTGGACCTTGTCTTGGCTGGGCCCTCATGCCAGATCTTGGCCCCTGGGGAGGATGCTCTGGTGGGCCGGCCTGACCCTGGAGAGTGCACAATCCTCATCAGAACTAGATTTATGGCAATTGGGTTTCCATGTTTAGCTAAGCCGAGGTAGATAAACTCACACGTAAGGCCCCATACACACATCCGTATTATTCATCCGTTATTACAGACCCATACATTTCTATGGGCTACCTTTCTGTATTTTTATGGATGTGTGTCCCTGCCGTAGAAATTATACAACGTCCTTTTTTTTTTGTCCCTAATTACGGCACGGACTCCCCACAGAAGTCTATAGGTGCTTCCGTAATTACGGATGGTGCAACCGTAGCCGCCCGTAATTATGGAAGCTTTGCAATGCGACGCCAGTGGATTACCCAAGATTCCTCCCTTTTTTTTTTTGCGGATCTGTCAATATGAATGCAATAAGGATGCAATACAGACACCGTTCCGTATATGCGGATGATTTACGAAAGACTATAAATGACTACGGATCCATATTTACGGACGGTATTTACGGATGGATGAAATGTACGGACGTGTGTGTGGGGGATAAGGAATGGGGAAGAGGAGTTCAAAAGTAAAGCAGGACTCTGGGCACTGATGGGCGTCCCATCTCCTTGGCATCACCATGGTTATTATTTGACATATCTACGGCTGGCCATGCATGTAAAGATTTACCCCTGATCCTACCAATGTTATGATATTTTTCTATTCTACTTGTAGGTAAACGGACACACACTGCAGGTGTTTCGATGTTGAGAATTAATTTAAGTCACAGGAAATCTATATGGAACCAACTCTTTGTCCAAAATTCACTATCTGCTCTAGCACCACCTAGTGGGTGAATCTAGATGAAGTTGCTGTGCTGTGTAAACTCCTAACTGAGGTCTAATTTGTAGTCGTGGCAACAATTTGAAGAAACGTTCACAGGACCGTGTGCCCGGTTCTCTGATCCAGGTATAATGGCCACGCATTTGTGGTCCCTGCTCCCTTAAAGTAAATGGTTGATCTAAATCCCGCTTCTCAGCATGGAACAGGACTTGGTACCCTCATTCTTCCTACTTTTTATGGCATAGCAACCCCCAAAAATCTGGGTACCCTGCATCTACTGATTTTGGAGCCTTTCTCCCTAAAATAAAATAAAATAAAAATAATAAAATTGTGAAAGCAGCTTTAGATGTGGCCGAAGAAAATGACATTAAAATTAAAACGACGTGAATTTGTTGTTGAAAGTGGAATTTTGCTTTTAGGCTGTTTGTGGGATCCAGTGGGTTTTTACACGGGCCGTGAGTAGTGTCAGAGGAAATAATTATATAATAGCCGGAGATCATTATCACTTAGTGGGGATTTCTGATGACAAAGATCCCCGGCAGCTTTATGACAAAGTCAGCAGAAGTAGAAGTAAAAATGAAAGAAGAACGTGGAAATCACCAGTCAGCAGACACACGTGTGCCCCACATTTTGCTAAGAACAGGCCAGGTTCCCACAAAACCGAAATAGGAAGAAGACATTTAAAGGGATAGTCCACTATAAACAACCCGTGTTCAGCCGCTACTTCCCCTGACAATGACTCACGCGGCGCGCCGTGTGGACCCGTTCCTCTTTGTCATCTCTAATCTGAGGAAGAAGCCAAAGTATCGGCCTCAGGCAGCAGAAGGGCAGGAATTGGCCCTCGATATCTACCGGCCGTCAGTCTTCTGGTGTCCAGGGGCGTAGCTATAAGGGGGTCAGTGGTAGCAGTCGCACCCGGGAGCCCAGATAGGAAGACCCCAGTATTATAAATGGTAGGTGGGAGCTTCAGATCAGGCCTCTGCTTGTATCTATGTCCAGTGGGGTCACTGGGGATGTGTATTCCAGCTTCACAGCATGAGGCGCTCCATGGGTGCGGAGGAGGGAGGGGGGGGGGGGTGCGATTATCAGACATTTTTCTAAGGACTTGTTGTTCGGTAATTGAATTACGCACAGCATGCCCAGCCCTCAGCCAATATAATGGACGACTCAACGCCTGAGATGCAAATTGGCACACGCCGCCCTGGGCACTTCCTGCAGAACCCTATAGATCCACAAAAAGAACTTTATTAACTCTTTCAGTATAGAAACTTTAAGGCATAGCAGTGTGCATGTCCGTAATTACGGCACGGACAGCCGCGGACAGTCACTCGCATTTGTGGGCCGTGCTCTCATTATAAAGTATAGGAGCACGGTCCGTAAATTAAAAAATAAGACATGTAAATATACGGGAAGGTGTTCGTGGGACATAGAAACAAACCCGTATTTTTATCCGCAATTACGGATCCAAAAATTGCGGTCGTGTGCATGAGGCCTTAGTGTGGGGGAGGGGGGTTGTTGCAGAGAATATAGAAATAAGGACATTAAAGGGTAATTAAACGTTCAACAAACTTTTGACATCTCATAGTGAGATGTCAGAGGTTTTGATCGGTGGGGGGTCTGAGCATTGAGACCCCCACCGATCGCTAAAACGAAGCGGCAGAAGCGATCGGGTGAGGTTGAGCCGCTTGCTTTCTGTCTGGTTTTCTCGGAAAGCCGAGCAGTTGGTGTACGGGCTCAATAGAAAGTCTATGAGTCTGTACTCCGATACATCGGCTTTCCGAGAAAATCCGAACAGAAACCAAGCGGCTCAGCCTCACCCGATCGCTTCTGCTGCATCATTTTAGCGATCTGTGGGGGTCTCAGTGCTCGGACCCCACCAATCCAACTTCTGACATGTCACTATGAGATGTCAAAAGTTTGTTGAACGTTTAATTACCCTTTAACAATCAGTCTGTCTTTGCTGTGAAGGTGAATACAATCTATTGCTCGCTGTTATCAGTAATATCAGGCTGGGCAGGGGCTTACTTTACAACAGATGAACAATCTACTGCTACCAGTTATCCGCCGTTCGAGACGGGGGGGGGGGGGGGGGCTGACTGTAGTACAGGTGAACATAATCTATTGCTCCCTGTTATCAGCTATTATAGACTGGGGAGGGGCTGACTGTAGTTTTCTTGTGTCTCACTTCCTGGGATGTGCGGAGAACCTCTGAGACATTTACATACCGTAGATATGTGTGACTGATGTCGGCTGCTCTTCCTATAATACTGCTGCACTATTATAAGCTATAAGTATAGTCAACTCTACTGGGGCTGTCCTGATCTAGTCCTGCTCACACAGCTGATGGGTTGGTTACAACGTATCCAGTCTAGATAATCCTCTGTGACCTGGACCGGTCACCTCTACTGACATGTCTATTTTAGTAAATACTTCGATTTCCAGTGAATTAAGAATTCTGGAACAAATTTTCTTAGAACTCTGCATTGTGCCGTTCCTCTATTATTCCTCCTAAAAATGTATAAATAAATTGACAACTGTGTGTTACCAATTTTCTTGTCAAAGGGCGTGTCCCTAAAAGCCTCACCCAGCACTGATTGGACAGTGTCAGTCTGTGTAGTGACCCTTCCCCCCCTCCCACTGGTAACACACAGTTGTCAATTTATTCAGACATTTCTAGGGGGAATAACAGAGGAACAGCACAACACAGAGTTCTAAGAAAAGACAAATGCAGATCAGCAGCACAGGATCCCAAAACTTCAAAGCGGGTGCACGCCTCCTGGGTCACAGTCCAAAAATGACCCCTCAATTAGGACAAAAGAAAATGAGGCAGCACTACTAAGAAAAGATGCCCCAGAATTGACAGTGGGGTTGTCTGAAGTGCTGAGTATGGGGAATACAATTATTTATCAAACCAGATGTGTCAGAAGAGGTGACAGGTCCTACACAGCAGCAACACAAATGTATCTCCTTTCCTGATAGTTTGCTACAATGTATCAGTGCAGGTAAAATGTATCAGTCTGGAGTTCACACTAGAGGATTGTTTAGACTGGATACAATTAAGGCTAGATTCACACGGGCGCTTCCATTTTGCACGCGTAAAAAAGTTTTTTCTTGCGTGGCAGTTCCATGTACGGTGCGCGTCTGCGTTTTTTACGTCCGTATGTCAGCTCGTGTGAATCAGGCCTAACCCTCACCTGTGAGAAATATTAGCTCTGCATGGATTTATAGCCTCTCGATGTGCCCATTTGCAGGCAGCAAGCAGAGATCTTGAAAATGGCGAAACATTTAAACATGAATTGAATAGATTATTCCCATATAATCAGAAAACCCCTTTAAGGAGAATAACCCAGAACACCGCGGTCTCCCCATCTTTAACTCTTTGCTGGCTTGAACAGTGGATCTGTCAGATAGGACACGGCCTCATAGTGTGAGATATGACATCCTTGCTCACACATCATCAGGCGCAGGATGACCAATTAATAAAAATATATTATCCACAGGACCACGCTGGCAGATGGATGAAGTCGCAGAACCCACTGACAATCACACCCCCGACCCAGGTGCCAGGAAACCGTGAATACGCTGTAGGAAATATAACAGCCGCACACTACAAGGACCAACATCCTCCAGTGTTTAATCAGCTGGAACTCCCCAGACATGTCACACGTCAACACCATCCTCAAGATCCTTGTGCTAGAATCAACATATTCTGATACAGTAGTTTACAATGGATCATGATGGGGGTCGTAGTGTTTTATGTATAGAATATAATAGAATTGCACTATGGTCATGTCCAGTGCTCAGTTCATGATGGAAGTTGTAGTTTTCTATGTGTAGAGTATAATAGATTTGTATTATGGTCATGTCCAGTGGTCAGTTCATGATGGAAGTTGTAGTTTTCTATGTATAGAATGTAATAGAATTGTATTATGTCATCTCCAGTGGGCAGGTCATGTTGGGGGTTGTAGTGTCCTATCTATAGAGTATAGTAGATTTTTATTATGGTCATGTCTGTCCAGCAGTCAGATCATGTTGGGAGGTGTAGTGTTCTATGTATAGAGTGTAATATGTAATATTGTATTATGGTCATATCCAGTGGTCGAATATGTTGGGAGTTGTAGTGCTTTTTTTGTCAACTCATTGGTAAGGTTTATTTAGGACGTTGGGTTTTTAGTGCAGAGTTTACCAATTCACCTGCTGTCCAGCTAATGGTACATGGTCTATGCTTTTAAAAGTTGGCAAGATTCAACTCACCGCTGTTATAGTATTAAGTGCAAATAAATGAATCTTGAGTCTCCATACAGGAACTGAACGTATGAATTATTAATGTTTCCTTCCTGGGATTGATTACACAGGAGGCTTCTATGGAGGAGGCACTTTGTGCTTTGTCTGTACTGCAATATCATGCACCTAATGGACAAGAGCTCTAAGCAATGTCAGAGATACTATATAATGGTGGGAGCCCCATCTCTGATCCACAGAATTCCACTCATGCACCCCCGGACCCCTTCACAGGTAATAGCAGGTAATAGCAGGGGCCTGGAGTGCCGGTAATAGCAGGGGCCTTGAGTGCAGGTAATGGCAGGGGCCTGGAGTGCAGGTAATAGCAGGGGCCTGGAGTGCAGGTAATAGCAGGTGCCTGGAGAGCAGGTAATAGCAGGGGCCTGGAGTGCAGGTAATAGCAGGGGCCTGGAGTGCAGGTAATAGCAGGGGCCTGGAGAGCAGGTAATAGCAGGGGCCTGGAGTGCAGGTAATAGCAGGTGCCTGGAGTGCAGGTAATAGCAGGGGCCTGGAGTGCAGGTAATAGCAGGGGCCTGGAGTGCAGGTAATAGCAGGGGCCTGGAGTGCAGGTAATAGCAGGGGCCTGGAGTGCCGGTAATAGCAGGGGCCTGGAGTGCAGGTAATAGCAGGGGCCTGGAGTGCAGGTAATAGCAGGGGCCTGGAGTGCAGGTAATAGCAGGTGCCTGGAGTGCCGGTAATAGCAGGGGCCTGGAGTGCAGGTAATAGCAGGGGCCTGGAGTGCAGGTAATAGCAGGGGCCTGGAGTGCAGGTAATAGCAGGGGCCTGGAGTGCAGGTAATGGCAGGGGCCTGGAGTGCAGGTAATAGCAGGGGCCTGGAGTGCAGGTAATAGCAGGTGCCTGGAGTGCAGGTAATAGCAGGGGCCTGGAGTGCCGGTAATAGCAGGGGCCTGGAGTGCCGGTAATAGCAGGGGCCTTGAGTGCAGGTAATGGCAGGGGCCTGGAGTGCAGGTAATAGCAGGGGCCTGGAGTGCAGGTAATGGCAGGGGCCTGGAGTGCAGGTAATAGCAGGGGCCTGGAGTGTAGGTAATAGCAGGGGCCTGGAGTGCAGGTAATAGCAGGGGCCTGGAGTGTAGGTAATAGCAGGGGCCTGGAGTGCAGGTAATAGCAGGGGCCTGGAGTGCAGGTAATAGCAGGGGCCTGGAGTGCAGGTAATAGCAGGGGCCTGGAGTGCAGGTAATAGCAGGGGCCTGGAGTGCAGGTAATGGCAGGGGCCTGGAGTGCAGGTAATAGCAGGGGCCTGGAGTGCAGGTAATAGCAGGGGCCTGGAGTGTAGGTAATAGCAGGGGCCTGGAGTGTAGGTAATAGCAGGGGCCTGGAGTGTAGGTAATAGCAGGGGCCTGGAGTGTAGGTAATAGCAGGGGCCTGGAGTGCCGGTAATAGCAGGGGCCTGGAGTGTAGGTAATGGCAGGGGCCTGGAGTGCAGGTAATGGCAGGGGCCTGGAGTGCAGGTAATGGCAGGGGCCTGGAGTGCAGGTAATGGCAGGGGCCTGGAGTGCAGGTAATAGCAGGGGCCTGGAGAGCAGGTAATAGCAGGGGCCTGGAGTGCAGGTAATAGCAGGTGCCTGGAGAGCAGGTAATAGCAGGGGCCTGGAGTGCAGGTAATAGCAGGGGCCTGGAGTGCAGGTAATAGCAGGGGCCTGGAGTGCAGGTAATAGCAGGGGCCTGGAGTGCAGGTAATAGCAGGGGCCTGGAGTGCAGGTAATAGCAGGGGCCTGGAGTGCAGGTAATAGCAGGGGCCTGGAGAGCAGGTAATAGCAGGTGCCTGGAGTGCAGGTAATAGCAGGGGCCTGGAGTGCAGGTAATAGCAGGGGCCTGGAGAGGAGGTAATAGCAGGTGCCTGGAGTGCAGGTAATAGCAGGGGCCTGGAGTGCAGGTAATAGCAGGGGCCTGGAGTGCAGGTAATAGCAGGGGCCTGGAGTGCAGGTAATAGCAGGGGCCTGGAGTGCAGGTAATAGCAGGGGCCTGGAGTGCAGGTAATAGCAGGGGCCTGGAGTGCAGGTAATAGCAAGGGCCTGGAGTGCAGGTAATAGCAGGGGCCTGGAGTGCAGGTAATAGCAGGGGCCTGGAGTGCAGGTAATAGCAGGGGCCTGGAGTGCAGGTAATAGCAGGGGCCTGGAGTGCAGGTAATAGCAGGGGCCTGGAGTGCAGGTAATAGCAGGGGCCTGGAGTGCAGGTAATAGCAGGTGCCTGGAGTGCAGGTAATAGCAGGGGCCTGGAGTGCAGGTAATAGCAGGGGCCTGGAGTGCAGGTAATAGCAGGGGCCTGGAGTGCAGGTAATAGCAGGGGCCTGGAGTGCAGGTAATAGCAGGTGCCTGGAGTGCAGGTAATAGCAGGTGCCTGGAGAGCAGGTAATAGCAGGGGCCTGGAGTGCAGGTAATAGCAGGGGCCTGGAGTGCAGGTAATAGCAGGGGCCTGGAGTGCAGGTAATAGCAGGGGCCTGGAGTGCAGGTAATAGCAGGGGCCTGGAGTGCAGGTAATAGCAGGGGCCTGGAGTGCAGGTAATAGCAGGGGCCTGGAGTGCAGGTAATAGCAGGGGCCTGGAGTGCAGGTAATAGCAGGTGCCTGGAGTGCAGGTAATAGCAGGGGCCTGGAGTGCAGGTAATAGCAGGGGCCTGGAGTGCAGGTAATAGCAGGGGCCTGGAGTGCAGGTAATAGCAGGAGCCTGGAGTGCAGGTAATAGCAGGAGCCTGGAGTGCAGGTAATAGCAGGGGCCTGGAGTGCAGGTAATAGCAGGGGCCTGGAGTGCAGGTAATAGCAGGGGCCTGGAGTGCAGGTAATAGCAGGAGCCTGGAGTGCAGGTAATAGCAGGAGCCTGGAGTGCAGGTAATAGCAGGGGCCTGGAGTGCAGGTAATAGCAGGAGCCTGGAGTGCAGGTAATAGCAGGAGCCTGGAGTGCAGGTAATAGCAAGGGCCTGGAGTGCAGGTAATAGCAGGGGCCTGGAGTGCAGGTAATAGCAGGAGCCTGGAGTGCAGGTAATAGCAGGAGCCTGGAGTGCAGGTAATAGCAGGAGCCTGGAGTGCAGGTAATAGCAGGGGCCTGGAGTGCAGGTAATAGCAGGGGCCTGGAGTGTAGGTAATAGCAAGGGCCTGGAGTGCAGGTAATAGCAGGGGCCTGGAGTGCAGGTAATAGCAGGGGCCTGGAGTGTAGGTAATAGCAAGGGCCTGGAGTGCAGGTAATAGCAGGGGCCTGGAGTGCAGGTAATGGCAGGTAAGAGCAGTGCTGAATTACAGGAGCCTATAGTTCACCACAACACAAAAAATAGGGTTTGTTCAGCAATCTTCTAGGTGAATACATGAGAAAACAAATCTCCATGTTTCTCTATGTAAAAATCAGAGGTACATGGAGATTTAGCAGGGACCCAAGGATTGTATTTGGGAGCTGTACACTATGGCTTCCAAACACAGTTCTTTGAATAAGCTGCAAGGCTCTGTTCACACTTGCGTCATGGGTTCTGCTCTTAGATACATATGACAAATCCATTTTAATTAATTTTGCAATGGATCCTGATAAATCCGACTAACTTATACTGGGTCCATCAGGTTTCATTTAGTTACCGGACAGTACAATAGTCTGCCAGCGATGGGTCTGTAGCCCCTGACGTGAAACCTCATAGAGCGATTCTAAGGAACGGAACCATGACACCAGTATGAACAGAGCCTTAAAGGAGCACACGACACCCGGTAAAAGGTAGGACAGGTCATCCTCTTACTGGGCACTTTGTTTCCAAACTCTATCCTCTGATCCAGGGCCGCCGTTATGTCACATGACCGCAATGTGACTGCCGGATTCATAGGGCATGGCCCAACGTGGCGGAATTGCTCTGGAATTCCGCTGCGGACAGTTTCTCCATTGCTTTCCACAGCTTTTTAGTAGGGTTCGTGCACACGTTGCGGAAAACTCTGCTGCGGACCATAGGCTGTGGTGCAGAATTTGGTGTCAGCAGCATACACTGACATTCAAAATTCCGCAACGAAGTCCGCAGATGTCATGTAGATCTTATGTGTGCTGCGGAGCGTATTGGTTTTACTAACATGATAGTTCTTCATTCTGGCTGGACCTATGTATTTCTAGGTCTACAGCCAGACTGAGGCCCCATGCACACTAACGTAAAAACGCACGTAATCACGGGCTGTTATTACGGCACGGGCAGGCCCATAGAAGTCAATGGGGCTCCCGTAATTATGGGTGACTACGTGTGAGCACCCGTAATTACAGGAGCGTTGCTAGGCGACGTCAGGAGATAGTCACTATCCAGGGTGCTGAAAGAGTTAAGCGATCGGCAGTAACTGTTTCAGCACCCTGGACAGTGACTACCGATCCCAATATACATCAACCTGTAAAAAAGATAGAAGTTCCTACTTACCGAGAACTCCCTGCTTCTTCCTCCAGTCCGGCCTCCGGGATGACGTTTCAGTCCATGTGACGGCGGCAGCCAATCATAGGCCAATCACAGGCTCCAGCCAATCACAGGCCAATCACAGGCTGCAGCGGTCACATGGACTGCCGCGTCATCCAGAGAGTTCGGGCTGGATGTCGATAGAAGGACGCGTCACCAAGACATAGGCCGGGTAAGTCTGAATTTCTTTTACTTTCACTAGGGAAAGGGCTGTCCCTTGTCTCTATCCTGCACTGATAGAGAGAAGGGAAGTACTTTCACCTCAATACGCAACGGCCAGTCCGCATCAATTTACTGCACATTTTAGGCAAAGCCGCAACAGAATTTTCAACGCGGATTGATGCGGACAGTGTCTGCAGAAAGACGCCACGTCTGGTCATACCCATACAGCATCTATTGTGTGGACCAGAAGTCACTTTCCTATAATAATTCACAGGAGGGGTTGTCTGGTAAAAAAAAAACTAAAAAAAACCAAACATTTTCACCTGCGATTTTAGGGAGTCTGGAGTTATTAAATGAAGGTTCCCGGATCAGGACAACCCTCTACTAGCCAGAGGGGCTACAAAGAGCATCTGTCACTCTGTAGAACCCAATATGTCCATGCATTACACAGACATCCAATGGACTTCAATGGTAACTGTGTAATACTTCATATATATACACTACCGTTCAAAAGTTTAGGGTCACTTAGAAATTTCCTTATTTTTCCAAGAAAAGCACAGTTTTTTTCAATGAAGATAACAATAAATGAATCAGAAATACACTCTATACATTGTTAATGTGCTAAATGACTATTCTAGCTGCAAACGTCTGGTTTTTAATGCAATATCTACATAGGTGTATAGAGGCCCATTTCCAGCAACCATCACTCCAGTGTTCTAATGGTACATTGTGTTTGCTAACTGTGTTAGAAGGCTAATGGATGATTAGAAAACACTTGAATACCCTTGTGCAATTATGTTAGCACCGCTGTAAACAGTTTTGTTGTTTAGAGGAGCTATAAAACTGACCTTCCTTTGAGCTAGTTGAGAATCTGGAGCATTACATTTGTGGGTTCGATTAAACTCTCAAAATGGCTAGAAAAAGAGAGCTTTCATGTGAAACTCAACAGTCTATTCTTGTTCTTAGAAATGAAGGCTATTCCATGCGAGAAATTGCCAAGAAACTGAAGATTTCCGACAACGGTGTGTACTACTCCCTTCAGAGGACAGCACAAACAGGCTCTAACCAGAGTAGAAAGAGAAGTGGGAGGCCCCGCTGCACAACTGAGCAACAAGACAAGTACATTAGAGTCTCTAGTTTGAGAAATAGACGCCTCACAGGTCCTCAACTGGCAGCTTCATTAAATAGCACCCGCAAAACGCGTGTCAACGTCTACAGTGAAGAGGCGACTCCGGGATGCCGGCCTTCAGGGCAGAGTGGCAAAGAAAAAGCCATATCTGAGACTTGCTAATAAAAGGAAAAGATTAATATGGGCAAAAGCCACACAGACATTGGACAGAGGAAGATTGGAAAAAAGTGTTATGGACAGACGAATGGAAGTTTGAGGTGTTTGGATCACACAGAAGAACATTTGTGAGACGCAGAACAACTGAAAAGATGCTGGAAGAGTGCCTGACGCCATCTGTCAAGCATGGTGGAGGTCATGTGATGGTCTGGGGTAAAGTGGGAGATTTGTACAAGGTAAAAGGGATTTTGAATAAGGAAGGCTATCACTCCATTTTGCAACGCCATGCCATACCCTGTGGACAGCACTTGATTGGAGCCAATTTCATCCTACAACAGGACAATGACCCAAAGCACCTCCAAATGATGCAAGAACTATTTAGGGAAGAAGCCGGCAGCTGGTATTCTATCTGTAATGGAGTGGCCAGCGCAGTCACCAGATCTCACCCCCATAGAGCTGTTGTGGGAGCAGCTTGACCGTATGGTACGCAAGAAGTGCCCATCAAGCCAATCCAACTTGTGGGAGGGGCTTCTGGAAGCATGGGGGGGAATGTCTCCCGATTACCTCAGCAAATTAACAGCTAGAATGCCAAAGGTCTGCAATGCTGGAATTGCTGCAAATGGAGCATTCCAAGACCAAAGCAAAGTCTAAAGGAGAAAATCATTATTTCAAATAAAAATCATTATTTCTAACCTTGTCAATGTCTTGACTATATTTTCTAGTCATTTTGCAACTCATTTGATAAATATAAGTGTGAGTTTTCATGGAAAACACAAAATTGTCTGGGTGACCCCAAACTTTAGAACGGTAGTGTATATCAGATTACCTGTATTCCGGGTAGATAAAGGTGCTGAATTTATTACATTTCATATTGTTTGACTTTGATAAACTTTACCTGTTAAATATCTTCACTTCCCTGTATCATAGATAGTTTACTTTGTGAATATGGGATTTTTCTCACACACCCTGTTAGTCAGTGCTAGTCACCCACCTCACTGATAATGTGTAATCCTACAGTCACCAGATTGTGGGTGGGGGTTAACCCTCTATCTCCCTTTATCACACAACAATATACACATTCAGACGTATGGTATAAAAACCTAGATGTATATGGCACCCATCCTAATGTACAAGAATATAACTCCTTTAATACTGCTCCCTATATACAAGAATATAACTACTATAATACTGCCCCCTATATACAAGAATATAACTACTATAATACTGTCCCCCTATATACAAGAATATAACTACTATAATACTGCCCCCTACATACAAGAATATAACTACTATAATACTGCCCCTATATACAAGAATATAACTACTATAATACTGCTCCCTATATACAAGAATATAACTACTATAATACTGCTCCCTATATACAAGAATATAACTACTATAATGCTGCCCCTATATACAAGAATATAACTACTATAATACTGCCCCCTATATACAAGAATATAACTACTATAATACTGCTCCTATATACAAGAATATAACTATTATAATACTGCTCCTATATACAAGAATATAACTACTATAATACTGCCCCTATATACAAGAATATAACTACTATAATACTGCCCCTATATACAAGAATATAACTACTATAATACTGCCCCTATATACAAGAATATAACTACTATAATACTGCCCCTATTTACAAGAATAGAACTACTATAATACTGCCCCTATATACAAGAATTTAACTACTATAATACTGCCCATATATACAAGAATATAATTACTATAATACTGCCCCTATATACAAGAATATAACTACTATAATACTGCCCCTATATACAAGAATATAACTACTATAATACTGCCCCTATATACAAGAATATAACTACTATAATACTGCCCCTATATACAAGAATATAACTACTATAATACTGCCCCTATTTACAAGAATAGAACTACTATAATACTGCCCCTATATACAAGAATTTAACTACTATAATACTGCCCATATATACAAGAATATAACTACTATAATACTGCTCTCTATATACAAGAATATAACTACTATAATACTGCTCCTATATACAAGAATATAACTACTATAATACTGCCCCTATATACAAGAATATAACTACTATAATACTGCCCCCTATATTCAAGAATATAACTACCATAATACTGCTCCTATATACAAGAATATAACTACTATAATACTGCTCCTATATACAAGAATAGAACTACTATAATAATGCCCCCTATATACAAGAATATAACTACTATAATACTACTCCTATATACAAGAATATAACTACTATAATACTGCCCCTATATACAAGAATATAACTACTATAATACTGCTCCTATATACAAGAATATAACTACTATAATACTGCTCCTATATACAAGAATATAACTACTATAATACTGCTCCTATATACAAGAATATAACTACTATAATACTGCTCACTATATACAAGAATATAACTACTATAATACTACCCCTATATACAAGAATATAACTACTATAATACTGCCCCCTATATACAAGAATATAACTATTATAATACTGCCTACTATATACAAGAATATAACTACTATAATACTGCCCCCTATATACAAGAATATAACTACTATAATACTGCCCCCTATATACAAGAATATAACTACTATAATACTGCCCCCTATATACAAGAATATAACTACTATAATACTGCCCCCTATATACAAGAATATAACTACTATAATACTGCCCCCTATATACAAGAATATAACTGCTATAATACTGCCCCCTATATACAAGAATATAACTACTATAATACTGCCCCCTATATACAAGAATATAACTACTATAATACTGCCCCTATATACAAGAATATAACTACTATAATACTGCCCCCTATATACCAGAATATAACTACTATAATACTACCCCTATATACAAGAATATAACTACTATAATACTGCCCCCTATGTATAAGAATATAACTACTATAATAATGCTCCCTATATACAAGAATATAACTTCTATAATACTGCTCCCTATATACAAGAATATAACTTCTATAATACTGCCCCCTATATACAAGAATATAACTTCTATAATACTGCCCCCTATATACAAGAATATAACTACTATAATACTGCCCCTATATACAAGAATATAACTACTATAATACTGCCCCTATATACAAGAATATAACTACTATAATACTGCCCCTATATACAAGAATATAACTACTATAATACTGCTCCCTATATACAAGAATATAACTACTATAATACTGCCCCCTATATACAAGAATATAACTACTATAATACTGCCCCTATATACAAGAATATATCTACTATAATACTGCCCCCTATATACAAGAATATAACTACTATAATACTGCTCCCTATATACAAGAATATAACTACTATAATACTGCCCCCTATATACAAGAATATAACTACTATAATACTGCTCCTACATACAAGAATATAACTACTATAATACTGCTCCCTATATACAAGAATATAACTACTATAATACTGCCCCTATATACAAGAATATAACTACTGTAATACTGCTCCCTATATACAAGAATATAACTACTATAATACTGCTCCCTATATACAAGAATATAACTACTATAATACTGCCCCCTATATACAAGAATATAACTACTATAATACTGCTCCTACATACAAGAATATAACTACTATAATACTGCCCCCTATCTACAAGAATATAACTACTATAATACTGCTGCTATATACAAGAATATAACTACTATAATACTGCTCCTATATATAAGAATATAACTACTATGATACTGCCCCTATATACAAGAATATAACTACTATAATACTGCTCCTATATACAAAAATATAACTACCATAACACTGCTCCTATATACAAGAATATAACTACTATAATACTGCCCCCTATATACAAGAATATAACTACTATAATATTGCCCTCTATATACAAGAATATAACTACTATAATACTGCTCCCTATATACAAGAATATAACTACTATAATACTCCCCCTATATACAAGAATATAACTACTATAATACTGCCTCCTATATACAAGAATATAACTACTATAATGCTGCCCCTATATACAAGAATATAACTACTATAATACGGCCCCCTATGTACAAGAATATAACTACTATAATACTGCCCCTATATACAAGAATATAACTACAATAATACTGCCTCCTATATACAAGAATATAACTACTATAATACTGCCCCTATATACAAGAATATAACTACTATAATACTGCTCCCTATATACAAGAATATAACTACAGGGTGCGCCATTTATATGGATACACCTAAATAAAATGGGAATGGTTGGTGATATTAACTTCCTGTTTGTGGCACATTAGAATAAAGTAACGTTAAAACCAAGCACACCATTTTTTTTTCTTGTGAAATTCTCGATAAGTTTGATGTGTCACATGACCCTCTTCCCATTGAAAAAACTAAAGTTGGATACAAAATGGCCGACTTCAAAATGGCCGCCATGGTCAACACCCAGCTTGAAAAGTTTCCCCCCTCCCATATACTAATGTGCCACAAACAGGAAGTTAATATCACCAACCATTCCCACTTTATTTAGGTGTATCCATATAAATGGCCCACCCTGTACTATAATACTGCTCCCGATATACAAGAATATAACTACTATAAGGGCATGACCACACATGGCGGAATTCCTCCGCAACTGTCCGCATCGATGCCGCACAGAATCTGCGTTGCAGATTCTGCAGCGGATCTGCACAAAATGTGCAGTACATTGATGCGGACTAGCTGCTGCAGACTGCGGGAAAAGTGCTTCCCTTCTCCCTATCAGTGCAGGATAGAGAGAAGGGACAGCACTTTCCCTAGTGAAAGTAAACGATTTTCATACTTACCGGCCGTTGTCTTGGTGACGCGTCCCTCTTTCGGCATCCAGCCCGACCTCCCTGGATGACGCGCCAGTCCATGTGACCGCTGCAGCCTGTGCTTGGCCTGTGATTGGCTGCAGCCGTCACTTACACTGAAACGTCATCCTGGGAGGCCGGACTGGAGACAGACGAAGGGAGTTCTCGGTAAGTATGAACTTATATGTTTTTTTACAGATACATGTATATTGGGATCGGTAGTCACTGTCCCGGGTGCAGAAACAGTTACTGCCGATCGCTTAACTCTTTCAGCACCCTGGACAGTGACTATTTACAGACGTCTCCTAGCAACGCTCCCGTCATTACGGGAGCCCCATTGACTTCCTCAGTCTGGCTGTAGACCTAGAAATACCTAGGTCCAGCCAGAATGAAGAAATGTCAAGTTAAAAAAGCAAGACGCATCCGCAGCACACATGACATGTGCATGACAGCTGCGGACTTCATTGCGGAACTTAGAATCTCCATTGAAGTCAATGGAGAAATTCCGCCATGAGTCCGCCACTGCTCCGCAACAGACAGAGCATGCTGCGGACACCAAATTCCGCTCCGCAGCCTATGCTCCGCAGCGGAATTGTACGCATCGTGTAAACGAACACTGCTAAATTAAAGTGAAAGTCAATGGAGAAACGGCTCCGCTGCGGATTAACGCTGCGGAGTGTCCGCAGCGGAATTTAAGTGGAATTCCGCCATGTGTGAACCCGCCCTAATACTGCTCCCTATATACAAGAATATAACTACTATAATACTGACCCTATATACAAGAATATAACTACTATAATACTGACCCCTATATACAAGAATATAACTACATAATACTGCCCCTATATACAAGAATATAACTACTATAATACTGCCTCCTATATACAGGAATATAACTACTATAATACTGCCCCCTATATACAAGAATATAACTACTATAATACTGCCCCTATATACAAGAATATAACTACTATAATACTGCCCTCTATATACAAGAATATAACTACTATAATACTGCCCCCTATATACAAGAATATAACTACTATAATACTGCTCCTATATACAAGAATATAACTACTATAATACTGCCCCCTATATACAAGAATATAACTACTATAATATTGCCCTCTATATACAAGAATATAACTACTATAATACTGCTCCTATATACAAGAATATAACTACTATAATACTGCTCCTATATACAAGAATATAACTACTATAATACTGCCCCCTATATACAAGAATATAACTACTATAATACTGATCCTATATACAAGAATATAACTACTATAATACTGCTCCTATATACAAGAATATAACTACTATAATACAACCCTCTATATACAAGAATATAACTACTATAATACTGCTCCTATATACAAGAATATAACTACTATAATACTGCTCCCTATTTATAGGAATATAACTACTATAATACTGCCCATATATACAAGAATATAACTACTATAATACTGCCCCTATATACAAGAATATAACTACTATAATACTGCCCCTATATACAAGAATATAACTACTATAATACTGTCCCTATATATACAAGAATATAACTACTATAATACTGCCCCCCTATGTACAAGAATATAACTACTATAATACTGCTCCCTATTTATAGGAATATAACTACTATAATACTGCCCCCTATATACAAGAATATAACTGCTATAATACTGCCCCCTGTATAAAAGAATATAACTACTATAATACTGCTCCTATATACAAGAATATAACTACTATAATACTGCTCCTATATACAAGAATATAACTACTATAATACTGCCCCTATATACAAGAATATAACTACTATAATACTGCCCCCTATATACAAGAATATAACTACTATAATACTGCTCCCTATATACAAGAATATAACTACTATACTACTGCTCCTATATACAAGAATATAACTACTATAATACTGCCCCCTATATACAAGAATATAACTACTATAATACTGCCCCTATATACAAGAATATAACTACTATAATACTGCTCCCTATATACAAGAATATAACTACTATAATACTGCTCCTATATACAAGAATATAACTACTATAATACTGCCCCCTATATACAAGAATATAACTACTATAATAGTGCTCCTAAATACAAGAATATAACAACTATAATACTGCCCCCTATATGCAAGAATATAACTACTATAATACTGCCCCTATATACAAGAATATAACTACTATGATACTGCTGCTATATACAAGAATATAACTACTATAATACTGCCCCTATATACAAGATTATAACTACTATAATACTGCTCCTATATACAAGAATAGAACTACTATAATACTGCCCCTATATACAAGAATATAACTACTATAATACTGCCCCCTATACACAAGAATATATCCTACTATAATACTGCCCCTATATACAAGAATATAACTACTATAATACTGCCCCTATATACAAGAATATAACTACTATAATACTGCTCCTATATACAAGAATATAACTACTATAATACTGCTCCTATATACAAGAATATATCCTACTATAATACTGCCCCTATATACAAGAATATAACTACTATAATACTGCCCCTATATACAAGAATATATCCTACTATAATACTGCTCCTATATACAAGAATATAACTACTATAATACTGCTCCCTATATACAAGAATATAACTACTATAATACTGCTCCCTATATACAAGAATATAACTACTATGATACTGCTCCGTATATACAAGAATATAACTACTATAATACTGCTCCCTATTTATAGGAATATCACTACTATAATACTGCCCCTATATACAAGAATATAACTACTATAATACTGCCTCC